>NC_141012.1:2060002-2127502 GCF_052327205.1 Somniosus microcephalus
AGAAATAGAGAGAGAGAGAGAGAATAGAGAGAATAGAGAAAGAGAGAAATAGAGAAAGAGAGAGAAATAGAGAAAGAGAGAAATAGAGATAGAGAGAAATAGAGAAAGAGAGAAAGAGAGAGAATAGAGAAAGAGAGAAATAGAGAAAGAGAGAAATAGAGAATAGAGAAAGAGAGAAAGATAGAGAAGAGAGAGAAATAGAGAGAGAAATAGAGAAATAGAGAAATAGAGAATAGAGAAATAGAGAGAATATAGAGATAGAGAGAAATAGAGAAGAGAGAGAAAGAGAGAAATAGAGAAAGAGAGAAATAGAGAAAGAGAGAAATAGAGAAAGAGAGAAATAGAGAAATAGAGAAGAGAGAGAGAGATAGAGAAATAGAGATAGAGAGATAGAGAGATAGAAAGAGAGAAATAGAGAAATAGAGAAATAGAGAAAGAGAGAAATAGAGAAAGATAGAATAGAGAAATAGAGAAATAGAGAAATAGAGAAATAGAGATATAGAGAAATAGAGAGAATAGAGATAGAGAATAGATAAATAGAGAAATAGATAGAATAGAGAAAGATAGAGATATAGAAAGAGAGAAAGAGAGAATAGAGAGAAATAGAGAAGAGAGAATAGAGAAAGAGAGAAATAGAGAAAGAGAGAAATAGAGAAATAGAGAAAGAGAGAAAGAGAGAAATAGAGAAGATAGAGAATAGAGAAATAGATAGAATAGAGAAAGAGAGAAATATAGAAATAGAGAAATAGATAAAGAGATAATAGAGAAATAGAGAAATAGATAAAGAGAGAAATAGATAAATAGAATAGAGAATAGAGAAATAGAGAAATAGAGAAAGATAGAAATAGAGAAATAGAGAAATATAGAAATAGAGAAATATAGAATATATAAAGAGAATAGATAAATAGATAAATATAGAAATATAGAAATAGAGAAATAGATAAAGAGAGAAATATAGAAATAGAGAAATAGATAAATAGAGAAAGATGAGAATAGAGAATATAGAAATATAGAAATAGAGAAAATAGATATAGAGAAATATAGAAATATATAAATATATAAAGAGATAAATATATAATAGAGAGATATAGAAAGATAGAAATATATAAAGATCTAAATAGATATAGAGAAAATAGATAAATAGAGACATATATAAATATATATCGAAATAGATAATAGCTAATCTATAGATATAATAGATAGAGATATATAAATATATAAATAGATAAATAGAGAAATAGATAAAAAGAGAATAGATCTAAATAGAGAATAGATACATCTATAGAACTAGACGAAATAGATAAAAGATAGAACTATCCTATCAAACTATCACAATCTCAACTATATAATAGCAAGAAATAGATAACGCTATCATATCTATACACTCTCACTAATACATCTATACACTCTATAGATACATATCTACACTAGTATATAGCATATCTCCCTCTATCCAGATACACTCTCACACTCTCCACTCTCCACTCTCCACTCTCCCTCTCTCCCTCATCTCCCTCTCTCCCACTCTCCACTCTCACTCTCTCCATCTCACTCTCTCCACTCTCCACTCTCCACTCTCCCTCTCTCCCTCTATCCCACTCTACAATCTACTCTCTCACACTATCTCTCACCACTCTCCACTCTCCCTCTCTCCCTCTCTCCACTCTCCCACTCTCCCTCTCTCCCACTCTCCCTATCTCCCACTCTCCATCTCCTCCCACTCCCTCTCTCACACACTCTCCCTCTCTCCACTCTCCCACTCCCACTCTCCCACTCTCCCCTCTCCCACTCTCCACTCTCCCACTCTCCACTCTCCCTCTCTCCCACTCTCCCTCTCTCCCACTCTCCCTCTCTCCCACTCTCCCACTCTCCCTCTCTCCCACTCTCCCTCTCTCCCACTCTCCCTCTCTCCCACTCTCCCTCTCTCCCACTCTCCCTCTCTCCCACTCTCCCTCTCTCCACTCTCCCACTCTCCCTCTCTCCACTCTCCCTCTCTCCCACTCTCCCTCTCTCCCACTCCCTCTCTCCCACTCTCCCTCTCTCCCACTCTCCCTCTCTCCCTCTCTCCCAGTCTCCCACTCTCCCTCTCTCCCACTCTCCCTCTCTCCCACTCTCCCACTCTCCCTCTCTCCCACTCTCCCTCTCTCCCACTCTCCCTCTCCCTCTCTCCCACTCTCCCTCTCTCCCTCTCTCCACTCTCCACTCTCCCTCTCTCCCACTCTCCCTCTCTCCCACTCTCCCTCTCTCCCACTCTCCCTCTCTCCCACTCTCCCTCTCTCCCACTCTCCCTCTCTCCCACTCTCCCACTCTCCCTCTCTCCCACTCTCCCTCTCTCCCTCTCTCCCAGTCTCCCACTCTCCCTCTCTCCCACTCTCCCACTCTCCCTCTCTCCCTCTCTCCCTCTCTCCCTCTCTCCCAGTCTCCCACTCTCCCTCTCTCCCACTCTCCCTCTCTCCCACTCTCCCTCTCTCCCACTCTCCCTCTCTCCCACTCTCCCTCTCTCCCACTCTCCCTCTCCCTCTCTCCCTCTCTCCCACTCTCCCACTCTCCCTCTCTCCCACTCTCCCCTCTCCTCTCCCACTCTCCCTCTCTCCCACTCTCCCTCTCTCCCACTCTCCCTCTCTCCCACTCTCCCTCTCTCCCTCTCTCCCACTCTCCCTCTCTCCCTCTCTCCCACTCTCCCTCTCTCCCACTCTCCCACTCTCCCTCTCTCCCACTCTCCCTCTCTCCCACTCTCCCACTCTCCCTCTCTCCCACTCTCCCTCTCTCCCTCTCTCCCACTCTCCCTCTATTCCACTCTCTCTCTCTCTCTCTCTTCCCCTTGCCCCCTCGCCCCCCCCCTCTCTTCCCCTCCCAGGTCCTCAGTCAGTGTTGGGTGCTTGGCCCAGTGAAACGCAGGGGTTGATTTTAACTCAGCCGTGAGGCAGGCTTTGAGGCGTGTGGGGGGTTAAAGTCGCAAAAACTGGGGGCCAGGACCCCCCCGCCTGGTTCCCAACCCCGAGCCATTTTAACCCAGGTGTGTCTGATGGTCCCAAATCAGTCCCGCCTCCAACAGGCGGGACTGGTCTTTCAGGCCCTTAATCAGCAATAATTGGCCTTTATATTCCCATTTCAACAGGCCCTTGCATTTTGAACCCTTTTCCCCACGTAAAACACGCCTGGTGGGGATCACGCCTGTGCAACCTGGTGTGAGCACTATTGGCTTGCTGACTATCAGCTGCAGGTCAACCATTAAAGAGGAGATTTGATCAGTCATCATTTGCAGGTGGCAGGACTTTGTTGTTTCAGGCCTGGGGCAACTTTTACCAGGTTTAACCACACCTGTGGAAGGTTGGAGCCTCACACACATCTCCAGTGTGACCTCCTGGGAAACCCCGCTCGCCACCTTCACTCAGCGCTTCCTCAACGGAGGCATATCCCAGAAGCATGGGAGCCATTTATTTCATTCCCTTCTGGGCATTAGATGTGCTCAAAACACCAGCCGCGGCACCAGCAGAACCAGGTACAACAGCAGCAGCAACAGGAGCGCCAGGCTGCTGCTCACCCACCTGAAGCTGCACAGGCCAGAAGGGGCCAACACTTGGAAGTGGCTTGAGAGCACCTTGCTGCACATCAGGGGGCCATGGGGACCCATATCTGCACTGGCAGTCCTACTCAGAAGGACTTCCATGAAGGTCTGGTTTCTCTGTTCAATAGATGCCCATCGCTCCTCAAGAGATGTCATTCTATTATGAACACGCACCATGTTTTCCATACCCTGGCGACTTATCTCCTCCATGGAGGTAGCCATCCTTTCCATGGTGATACATTCATGAGCCAATGACTCCACAAAGGCTCTGCTTATGTTCGCTATGGACTCCTCCATTTGCTCCACATTCACATCGACTCTGGAGACAAAACCTGCCAGAGACTCCTGCATCTGTTCCTGGAGTTCCAGCCCCGCTGATCTTATGGATGGACCCAAAGGCAGAGGGTCGACATGCAGCTGAGCCGAGTTGGCAGAGTCCTGTGCCCTCCGACTAGCACTCTCCACTGCTGTCCCTGTCTCCACAATCTGCTGATGCTCACTTGTGAGCTGTGATACACCAGGTGACAACACTACTCTATGTCCCGAAGGTCCCACCGAGGTGTGAGTGTCTGCGTTGGTGCTGGGTGCGCTGAATTCTGCTGACGCTGTGCCCTCAGAGGTTGCAGATTCCTCTGAGGAGTCTGGAAGCTCAGGCTCTTCCTCCTGGACAGTGGGGACGGGGGCTCTCGATGGTCCTGTGGGGGAGTAAAGGAAAGAGTTAGAGATGTGGGGTCAAGGTTACATGCACATTGCATATTGCAGATGATCATAGGTCCATCTGTTATAGCTTCAGAATCATTATCAGCGACTCATGCAATGTCAATGAGAGAGATGGAAAACTATTCTGTCACCAGCTTGCTGTGATGCACCCGTTTGTCCGTCCCCCACTTGCGCCTCATCCTCCAGTCCTACGATCTCCAGGACCGCCTCCTCCCAGGGGGTGAGGTGGGCTACTGATGGTGGCCCTCCTCCTGTCCTCGCCCTTTCCCTCTTATTGTGGGCTCTCTTTTCCTGCAATGAGGGAGACAAGTGGAGTTTGAGTGAGAATGAAGGAGTGAGTGTAGAGAATCCATAGCATAGATGCTTAGAAGGAGACAAAGATGGAGTGAGGTGGCAAGACCAAGGGCCCTCCCTGTGTGTTGTCAGTTGTTTTCATAACATCAGAGTGATAGGGAGTGTGAGGGCTGCATAGTCGAACAGTTAGGTGAATGTGAGCATAGAGAGAAAGGGAATGGGTAAGGGTGCATGGATGTCAGTGTCAAGTGGGATGTGGAGGAAGAGATTGCTAAAGCTGAGTGCTGGTGAGGAGAGGCAATGGAGATCAGATTGAGAGTGATGGGAACTTCATACTCACTTTTCCAGTGTGCTGAAGGTCATGAAATCTCTTCCTGCACTGTATCCAGGTTCTGCGGGTAGCCGATAAGGAGTTGACCTCCTCTGCCACTTGCAGCCACGCAGCCTTTGTCTGCTGGGGAGGCTTCTTCCTCCCTGATGAAGGGAAGAGCACCTCCTTGTGAGCTCTTTCTCCCTCCACTAAAGCCTGCAGGGCAACGTCGTCAAAATGGGGTGCAGACCTCGGTCTTTCTCTTGCCGTTCTGCTTCCAGCTCAGTGCATCAGCAAATGCCAAAAGGTTGGCAGCCTGCAGAAGAAGCAAGGCTTGTTGCAGACCCTAAACGCAGCAGCAATAATGACGTCATATTATGCGACTTTCTGACTGGGAAATACTCATTTGCCAAGGGTTCCCACACATTGGAAATCAGTTGGGCAATTGAGTTTAAATTGCATCAATCTCGCACACCCATTTAGATTCATGTGGGAAACACCAAATTCAGGGAACCCGACAATTCCCCGCACCTGAGTTAAAATCGAGCCCGCAGTCTCCATGTTGGGAGTTAACAGAAGTGAGAGACTGTTGGTGGGGAAGTGGCAACAGTTGAGGTTGTGGTTTGGGCAGGGAAAGCAGGCACCTCTTCCTGAAGTCCCCCCAGCTTGTTTAGCAGTGCACACCGTGACATTTAGTTGCTCAGTGTGAGGACATTGCAATAACTGTCAGATATTGGCTCAGTGGGCAGCACCTCTTGCCTCTGAGTAAGAAGGTTGTGGGTTGAAACCCCACTCCCAGGACTTAAACAAAGGCTGACACTCCAGGGCAGTACTGAGGGAGTGCTGCACTGTCTGAGGTGCCATCTTTTGGGTGAGGTGTTAAACCGAGAGCCCGCCTGCCCTCTCATGTGGATGTAAAAGATCCCATGGTGCTATTTGAAGAAGAGCAGGGGAGTGATCTGGGGCCAATATTTATCCCTCAATCAACATCACCAACGCAAATTATCAGCTTGCTGTTTGTGGGCTCTTGCTGTGCACAAATTGACTGCCACATTTCCTACATGATGTATTGATTTCTTTGTGGGTTCAATGACGAGACATTTATGAAAGAGAATGTCTTTTAATCTAAAGTCTGTTCAACTCTTTATATAGCATTTCAGGAGACACCATGCTAGTGATGCATCTAGAACGAAACTGAAACTAAACTAAACTGCCTTGCTTGTCTCGGTCACATGCCCTCTGCTGGTCAGGCACAAGCAATCAATACATGCAAACTTGCTGGTAAGGCATCATAATCAAACAGGCAAATACCATCTCTATTTGCTGATATCATTACATCTCCTTTTCTTAAAACAAAAGTATTTTACTTTTAACTAACAACATGTTTTCTTTGTATTAATCTGCATTTTAACTGTAACACTTAATGAACTTACATTATCATTATCATGATCAAGGTTTTTTAACCTTGCTTTGTGTGTTCACATGAAATATGTCAATACACTAGAACTTGAAGAAAGAATAAGATAACATTACTTCCTTCTATAACAATAGTCCTTAAATTTGCTCAGTGAGTCTCTCAGGAGGCTTCACATGTCTTGAGGATTTTCTGATTGATTGTCCTTGAATCTGAGTTGTTGCCTCAGATGATTGGTTCTCAGCTGTGGGATCAGGTTGTTCAACAGTATCAGTCTCTTGACCTGCTGTGGCTGGTCCCATGAGAAGATCTCGACAATTTCTTCTCAGAACAGCACCCTCATCTGTCTGAATGGTGTATGATCTTGGTTGAACTTCACTCAGGACAGTTCCCTTCTGAGTCCATGTGTTTGTTTTGTCTTTGAACCTTACTTGGTCACCAGTGTGGAGTTCAGGTAGGTTTTGTGTTCCTCTGTCATAGTAGTACTTTTGCTTTTCTTTCTGTTGTTCTTTGAACTTCCTCACTTTCTCCCCCTCTTTTGTTTTCAGGAGGTTCTCCGGGATGGGTAGGTTTGACCTTAGCCGACGTCCCATCAGGAGTTGGGCTGGTGACATACCACACTCGAGCGGCGTTGTGCGGTATACAAGCATGCTCTGGTAGAAGTCAGTTCCACTGTCTTTTGCCTTTTACATCAGTCTTTTCACTGTGTTTGCGGGCTCTCCTGGGCCAACAGCTCTGGACAACGTGTCTGCTGTATACATCAGCTTACCCGGTGTGTACGCAACATTCAGTTCATCATAGACTGTCTCTCCTTCGCTTTCCACAACGAGGACTCTCTTTACCAGGTTCAGTCTCTCACAGGCTTTTAAACCTAGTATGGCTTGCACATCCTTTGGCACCATGATTAATGCTAGCGTGTGCTCTCTGTCCTTGTGTGTCACTTTGACAAGGCATCTTCCTTTCACTGGTATATCAGTACCTGAGAATCCTGTCACTTTCACTTTTATTCCATGTATCTTTGGTCTGGGTCTAATTTTCTTAAAATCAGTCTCTGATATCACATTAACTTGTGCTCCGGTATCCAATTTAAATGGAATATGTATGTCATTCACTTTTAGTGTCAACATCCAGTCTCTTTCTTCTTTATTGTTTTCAGACACAACATCTACATTGAACTCCTCTATCTCGCTTTCATCTACTGCATGGACCTTGCTTTGTTACGCTTGGTTCTTGCAGCAACGGGCATAATGGTTGTTCTTGTTGCAACTATTGCATTTTTTACCATATGCTGGACACTTTTTTGGTGGATGCTGTGTACCGCATCGACTACATGTCTTTCGATTGTCCCTTTCATTTTTGGTCGCTGGCCACGCCTCTTTTTTCACATTGGCGCACTTTTTGTTAAACGGTTTGTGTCCGTTCTTTCTCACTGCATCCACGTTGCAGCTACTGTCACTGAACAGCTCCTTTGCCTGCAACTTCACAGCCTCTGTAGCCCTACACAGTGCTATGGCTTTTCCCAGGTCTAGATCTTGCTCTCTTAGCAGTCTTTCCCTTAGACCATTATCTGGAATACCACACACCAGTCTGTCTTTTATCAGCGAGTCTGTCAGTCCCCCAAATTCACATGTTTTGCTTTTGTTTCTCAGTTCAGTCACATACTGCTCAATAGTCTCACCCGTTTTCTGTACACATGTGAAAAATCTGTGCCTCTCAAATGTCACGTTACGTTTAGGTATGCAGTAGGCCTCAAACTGTTCCATTATTTTATCTAGCTTCATTATGTCTCCATCAGCAGCGAATGTGAAGTTATTATACACCTCCAGCGCTTCATCACCCACGACATGTAAGAACACTGACGATTTCTTATTATCACTTTTCTCGTCAGCTCCGATTGCCGCTAAATACAACTCTACACGTTGTTTGAATCTCCTCCAATTTTCAGCCACATTACCTGTCAACTGAAGCTTCGCCGGTGGGTGTAAACCTTCCATTTTTTCACTTCGTTTGCTATTCTCCAATGGTAAGCAACGATGTTCTCTTTTGGCTTGCTAATTTGTGGAGAGCTGATTTAACTTCAGATTTTTTCTCTTCATCTCTTTCAGCCACTTCTGACACCATGTATTGATTTCTTTGTGGGTTCAATGATGAGACATTTATGAAAGAGAATGTCTTTTAATCTAAAGTCTGTTCAACTCTTCATACAGCATTTCAGGAGACACCATGCTAGTGATGCATCTAGAACGAAACTGAAACTAAACTAAACTGCCTTGCTTGTCTCGGTCACATGCCCTCTGCTGGTCAGGCACAAGCAATCAATACATGCAAACTTGCTGGTAAGGCATCATAATCAAACAGGCAAATACCATCTCTATTTGCTGATATCATTACACATGACAGCAGTGACTACACTTCAAAAGCACTTAATTGGGACGCTCTGAGGTTGTGAAAGGTGCTATATAAATACAAGCTCTTTCTTTTAATACTTTGAGAAAGAATGTGAAGATGACACTCCCTGTGATGAACATTGTGTTGCCACCTCACCTCCTCTGGCTCTGCCTGTCCACAAGGTGCAGCCTCCCTACTCCCTTCAGCACTGCTACTCTTCTGCTGTATCATTCGGTCTTGTCTGTAAGGTAGCGCTTCCTCTGGGTAGAAAGGAGACAATGTTAAGAGCACATGAGTGGCATAAACACTCTCTTCCCTCACACCCGACCCCATCTAAGTGCGTGAATCCCGTGAAGATGAGATGTGGCAGACCACAGCCCCTTTAAATGAAGTGAAGACTGGCAGTAGCCCTTGTGAAAGTCATGCGAGTTGACAGAGTGAGTTTGAGCAAAGAAGCTGCCCAGTTTCCCACATTACAGGTGTTCAAAATCAGGAAGGGTTTTACAAAGTATTTACAGCACAGAAACAGGCCATTCGGCCCATCTGGTCCGTGCCGGTGTTTCTGTTCCACATGAGCCTCCTCCCACCCCTCTTCATCTCACCCTATCAGCATATCCTTCGATTCCTTTCACCCTCATGTGTTTATCCAGCTTCCCTTAAATGCATCTCTGCTATTCGCCTCAACCACTCCCTGTGGTAGCGAGTTCCACATCCTCACCACTCTCTGGGTAAAGAAGTTTCTCCTGAATTCCCTATTGGATTTATTAGTGACTGTCTTTTATTTATGGCCCCTAGTTCTGGTCTCCCCCACAAGTGGAAACATCTTCTCTACGTCGACCCTATCGAACCCCTTCCATAATCTTAAAGACCTCGATCAGGTCACCCCTCAGCCTTCTCTTTTCTAAGAAATCACACAACACCAGGTTATAGTCCAACAGCTTTATGTGATTTCAAATAAAGCTGTTGGACTATAACCTGGTGTTGTGTGATTTCTTACATTTGTCCACCCCAGTCCAACTCCGGCATCTCCACACCATGACTACTTCTCTTTTCTAGAGAAAAGAGCCCCAGCCTGTTCAATCTTTCCTGATACTTATAAACTCTCAGTTCTGGTATCATTCTAGTAAATCTGTTTTGCACTTTCTCCAGTGCCTCTATATCCGTTTTGTAATATGGAGACCAGAACTGTTCACAGTACTCCGAGTGTGGTCTAACCAAGGTTCGATAAACGTTTAACATAACTCTTCCCTAACTTATTTTAACATGTGCGAATACAATCCATCCAGACCAAGGGTTTTATCCTCTCTAAGTTTAATCAGTTTATCAATTATTGATAGAGTAATTAAGAAGAAAATGTTTCCTGTGGCAGAAGGGATGGTAACCAGAGGACACGGTAGCCAGAGGACACAGATTTAAAGTGATTGGCAAAAGAACCAGAGGGGAGATGAGAAAACATTTTTTTTTACGCAGCGAGTTGTGATCTGGAACGCGCTGCCTGAAAGGGCGGTGGAAGCAGATTCAATAATAACTTTCAAAAGGGAATTGGATAAATACTTGAAGGGAAAAAAATGACAGGGCTCTGGGGAAAGAGCCGGGGAGTGGGAATAATTGGAGAGCTCGCTCAAAGAGCCGGCACAGGCACGGTGGGCCGAATGGCCTCCTTCTGTGCTGTAAGATTCTAAGATTCTACAACAGTGACTAACCTTCAAAGAAACGTCATTGGCTGTAAAGCGCTTTGGGACAACTTCAGCTGAAGGAAGGCGTTGTAGAAATGAAAGTCTTTATTTCTTTACTTTTCCTTCCTTGGCAACACTGTGTTGCACTGCAACTTCTGCAATCTCCGCCTGGACAGCCGGCAGCAGCCTCCTGCCCAGGGCCCAGCTCCTGCCCATGAGCTGGGCCCTGGGCAGGAGCTGGGCCCTGGGCAATAGCTGGGCCCTGGGCAGGGGGCTGGGCCGGGGGCAGGGGGCTGGGCCCTGGGCAGGAGCTGGGCCCGGGGCAGGGGGCTGGGCCCGGCGCAGGGGGCTGGGCCCGGGGCAGGGAGCTGGGTCCGGGGCAGGAGCTGGGCCCTGGGCAGGGGGCTGGGCCCGGGGCAGGGAGCTGGGCCCTGGGCAGGGGGCTGGGCCCGGGGCAGGGAGCTGGGCCCGGGGCAGGGGGCTGGGCCTGGGGCAGGAGCTGGGCCCGAGGCAGGCAGCTGGGCCCGAGGCAGGCAGCTGGGCCCTGGGCAGGAGCTGGGCCCGGGGCAGGCGGCTGGGCCCGGGGCAGGGAGCTGGGCCCTGGGCAGGGGGCTGGGCCCGGGGCAGGGAGCTGGGCCCGGGGCAGGAGCTGGGCCCGGGGCAGGCGGCTGGGCCCTGGGCAGGAGCTGGGCCCGGGGCAGGCGGCTGGGCCCGGTGCAGGGGGCTGGGCCCGGGGCAGGAGCTGGGCCCTGGGCAGGGGGCTGGGCCCGGGGCAGGGAGCTGGGCCCGAGGCAGGCGGCTGGGCCCTGGGCAGGCGGCTGGGCCCTGGGCAGGGGGCTGGGCCTGGGGCAGGGGGCTGGGCCCAGGGCAGGAGCTGGGCCCTGGGCAGGGAGCTGGGCCCTGGGCAGGCGGCTGGGCCCTGGGCAGGCGGCTGGGCCCTGGGCAGGGAGCTGGGCCCTGGGCAGGTGGCTGGGCCCTGGGCAGGGAGCTGGGCCCGGGGCAGGAGCTGGGCCCGGGGCAGGGAGCTGGGCCCTGGGCAGGGGGCTGGGCCCGGGGCAGGGAGCTGGGCCCGGGGCAGGAGCTGGGCCCGGGGCAGGCGGCTGGGCCCTGGGCAGGAGCTGGGCCCGGGGCAGGCGGCTGGGCCCGGTGCAGGGGGCTGGGCCCGGGGCAGGAGCTGGGCCCTGGGCAGGGGGCTGGGCCCGGGGCAGGGAGCTGGGCCCGAGGCAGGCGGCTGGGCCCTGGGCAGGCGGCTGGGCCCTGGGCAGGGGGCTGGGCCCGGGGCAGGGGGCTGGGCCCAGGGCAGGAGCTGGGCCCTGGGCAGGGAGCTGGGCCCTGGGCAGGCGGCTGGGCCCTGGGCAGGCGGCTGGGCCCTGGGCAGGGAGCTGGGCCCTGGGCAGGTGGCTGGGCCCTGGGCAGGGAGCTGGGCCCGGGGCAGGAGCTGGGCCCGGGGCAGGAGCTGGGCCCGAGGCAGGCGGCTGGGCCCTGGGCAGGAGCTGGGCCCGGGGCAGGCGGCTGGGCCCTGGGCAGGGAGCTGGGCCCTGGGCAGGCGGCTGGGCCCTGGGCAGGGAGCTGGGCCCTGGGCAGGCCAGGGCCCAGCCCCCTGCCCCGGTCTCCCCTGGGGAAGGTGCTGCCAATCTGCTTCTTCCTGCTGCTCGGAGGCTGATGCTCACCTGGAGCTGGCAACAACAGCGTTGAATTTCACGCTCACACTGTGGTAACCCTGTCAGCAGAGTTAGCGCTGGTCCGACACCAGCCCTGCCCGGGTATCGCCAGCCCGGGAGGACATTGCAGCCAGTTAGAATTACATCACATTTACAGGCCGGTCAGCCCAACTGGTCCATGCTGCTGTTTATTCTCCACATGAGTCTCCTCCCACCCTACTTCATCTCATCCTATCGGAGTGCTCCTCGCACACTGCTCAGTTTGTGCACAGGAAGATCCCACAAATAGCGTTGGGAAGGATGACCAAATAACCTGTTTTGGTGGCATTGCTTGAGGGACAAATGGACCCAGAATGATTCTCTGCAAGGGCCACGGGATCGTTAACACCCAACTTATCAGGGCCTCCGTTCAATGTTTTATCTGAAGGGCCGGACTCTCTCTGCACCGCACAGAACGCCAGACTAGGTTGTGAGCTGAAATCCCGGAGCGGAGCATGAACCCGTAACCTTCGAACCCACTGGGCAAGAGTCAGACTGACTGAGGCAAATTGACAGAAGAAAATGGCCAATTCATCAGCAGTATTGAAGTGTAGACACTGTTAGCATGTAGGAAAGGCGGCAGCCAATTTTCATACAGCGAGATCCCACAATCAACAATGTGATACTGACCAGATCATCTCTTTTTTAGTGATGTTGGTTGAGGGATAAATATTGACCCCAGGACACTGGGGAGAACTCCTCTGCTTTCCCCATAGTGCCATGGGATCTTTTACAGCCACCTGAGAGGGCAAACATCTCATCTGAAAGACGGCACCTTCGAGAGTGCGGCGCTCCCTCAGTACTGCCCCTCCAACAGAGCGGCGCTCCCTCGGTACTGCCCCTCCGACAGTGCGGCGCTCCCTCAGTACAACCCCTCCGACAGCGCGGCGTTCCCTCAGTACTGCCCCTCCGACAGTGCAGTGCTCCCTCAGCACTGCCCCTCCGACAGTGCGGCGCTCCCTCAGTAGAGCCCCTCCGACAGTGCGGCGCTCCCTCAGTACTGCCCCTCCGACAGTGCGGCGCTCCCTCAGTACTGCCCCTCTGACAGTGCAGAGCACCCTTAGTACTGCCCCTCCGACAGTGCAGGGTGCCCCCTCAGTACTGCCCCTCCGACAGTGCGGCGCTCCCTCAGTACTGCCCCTCCCACAATGCGGCGTTCCCTCAGTACTGCCCCTCCGACAGTGCGACGCTCCCTAAGTACTGCCCCTCCAACAGTGCGGCGCTCCCTCAGTACTGTCCCTCCGACAGTGCGGCGTTCCCTCAGTACTGCCCCTCCGACAGTGCGGCGCTCCCTCAGTACTGCCCCTCCGACAGTGCGGCGCTCCCTCAGTACTGCCCCTCCGACAGTGCGGCGCTCCCTCAGTACTGCCCCTCCGACAGTGCGGCGCTCCCTCAGTACTGCCCCTCCGACAGTGCGGCGCTCCCTCAGTACTGCCCCTCCGACAGTACTGCCCCTCCGACATGCGGCCCTCCCTCAGTACTGCCCCTCCGACAGTGCGGCGCTCCCTCAGTACTGCCCCTCCGACAGTGCAGCGCTCCCTCAGTACTGCCCCTCCGACAGTGCGGCGCTCCCTCAGTACTGCCCCTCAGACAGTGCAGGACTCCCTCAGTACCGCCCCTCCGACAGTGCAGGGCTCTCTCGGTACTGCACTGGAATGTCAGCCTAGATTTTTGTGCTCGAGTCTCTGGGGTGCGGCTTGAACCCACGACCTTCTGACTCAGAGGCGAGAGAGAGACCCACTGAGCCACGGCTGACACTCTAACTGTTGGTTATGTTGGTGCGGATTGATTACTGATATGTTTAAGTTAAAATAAATGCACTAAAAATACCACAGATCAATGCTTTGAGCAGTAACATTACTGGCGGTCTCCGATTTCCGCCTAAGTCTTTTAGTGTTTGATGTTCGGGAGCTTTCACACAATCTGAGCTCACTTTTCTTTCTGCTCTGACAAGATTGATTTTTATTGATCCTGTTTCTCGCTGACATCATCAGGTTTGGAGCGGGAATCAGGTCTCCAGATAGCTTGGCTGTCCCACCATCCATTAAATGTTGTACTGACCTAGTGAGATATTGCTATTGTTAATCATTGCTTTTAGCCATCTGCGACACAGAAATGGAAAGGCACAGCAGTCAGACCCAGCACCGAGACTGGGGAAGGACAACAGCCGGGCTTCTACACCTGACCTCTATCTGGTTACACCTGAGAATGCATGTGTGTGGACCTCATAGCAACAGGAGGAGGCCATTCAGCCCCTCAAACCTGTTCCGCCATTCTATTAGATTATGTCCGAACTGCTCCTCAACTTAATTTACCCGCCTTTGCTCCATATCCCTCGATGCCCGTACCCAACAAAAATCGATCGATGTCAGGCTTGAAAACTCCAATTGTCCCCCAGCACCCACAGCCTTTCGGGCAGAGAGTTGCAGATTTCCACGACCTTTTTTGCCCCCTTGTTCTGGACTTCCCCCACCAGAGGAAATAGTTTCTTTCTATCTACTCTATCGAGTCTCTATCCTTTTAAACACCTCACTTAGATCACCCCTTAATCTTCCAAACTCAAGGGAACGCAAGCCCAGTCTGTGCAACCTGTCCTCGTAATTTAACCCTTTTAGCCCCGGTATCACTCTGGTGTAACTGCACTGTACCCCTCCAGGTGGGGGTCTGACCAGAGCTCAGTACAGCTGGAGCACTCCGTCCTCCCCTTTGTATTCCAGAACCCTCGAGATAAAGACCAACGTTCCATTAGCCTCTTGATTATGTTTTTTGTGCCGGTCTGCCAGCTCTCAGTGATGTGTGTACATGGACTCCCAAATCCCTTTGCTCCTCCACAGCTCCTGGTCTCCTTTGGGAAAATATTCCGATTGTCTTTCTCAGATCCAAAGTGGATGACCTCACACTTTGAACTCCACATTGAACTCCATCTGCCACAGTTTTTCCCACTCACTGAATCTGTCTGTGTTGCTTTGCAACTTCCTGCTCCCATCTGCACTGCCCACCGTCGAGAGAGAGGAGGATTGGAATCAATCCGCGATTTCTACAGCCTGTCGACACTCAGGTCTAGCCTCACGGGTAGTGGGCTGATGGGGCCCATGGTCCTAGCGTGAGTCAGACCTTCAGGAGAGGAGTGGGGTAAGCGAGAACACGTTTTTACATAACTCCCTTCTATAAAGCAGTTGAAAAATAGTTGCTGATGCTGGGAATGCGAAGAGGCAGAATCCAGAGCAAGCCCACCGTCTGAGTCTGTCTGGCCCCTAAAGCTAAGATTAAAATGTCCTTCCTTTGCCTGTGGGAGTGAAATGCAAGGGAGGCACTTCTCTCCCAGCAGGAGGGTATGGGCCAGCCACGGGCCTCCATGCCCAGGGATTGTTATTGAGCTGAAGTTAGGAAATGAGCCAAGGCCCAGTAAAACCTACGGCAAGGAGCCTCTCCGCTGTGAAGCAATGGGACAGCCTGCTCCTGAATGGGAGTCCAACACTCTGCCCCGCTCTACTGGCCATTGTCGATAGCAGAGCACCACTTTATTCACTGAAACAAAAGCAAAATACTGCGGATGCTGGAAATCTGAAATATAAACAGAAAATGCTGGAAATACACGGGAACAATAACATAGTGGTATTGTCACTGGGCTGGTAATCCAGAGGCCTGGACTAATGATCCAGAGACGTGACTTCAAATCCCACCATGGCGGCTGGGGAATTTAAATTCAGTTAATTAAATAAATCTGGAATAAAAAGCTAGTATCAGTAATGGTGACCATGAAACTATTGGATTGTCGTAAAAACCCATCTGGTTCACTAATGTCCTTTAGGGAAGGAAATCTGCTGTCCTTACCCGGTCTGGCCTATATGTGACTCCAGACCCACAGCAATGTGGTTGACTCTTAACTGCCCTCTGAAATGGCCTAGCAAGACACCCCGTTGTGACAAACCGCTACGAAACATAGTAAGAATGAAACCGGACGGACCACCCGGCATCAACCTCAGCACCGGCACCAGCTACGGACACGGCAATGGCACACCCAGCTCAGTCGACCCTGCAAAATCCTCCTCGCCAACATCTGGGGACTTGTGCCAATTTTGGGAGAGCTGTCCCACAGACTAGTCAAACAACAGCCTGACATCGTCATACTCACAGAATCATACCTTTCAGCCAATGTACCAAACTCCTCCATCACCATCCCTGGGTATGTCCTGTCCCACTGGCAGGATAGACCCACAAGGGGTGGTGTCACAGTGGTATACAGTCGGGAAGGAGTGGCCCTGGGAGTCCTCAACATTGACTCCAGACCCCATGAAGTCCCAGGGCTTCAGGTCAAGCATAGGCAAGGAAACCTCCTGCTGATTACCACCTACCACCCTTCCTCAGCTGATGAATCAGTACTCCTCCATGTTGAACACCACTTGGAAGAAGCAATGAGAGTAGCAAGAGCACAGAATGTACTCTGGGTGGGGGACTTCAATGTCCATCACCAAGAGTGGCTCGGTAGCACCACTACTGACCGAGCTGGCCGAGTCCTGAAGGATATAACTGCCAGTCTGGGCCTGCAACAGGTGGTGAGAGAACCAACACGAGGGAAAAACCTACTTGACCTCGTCCTCACCAATCTACCTGTCGCAGATGTATCTGTCCATGACAGTATTGGTAGCAGTGACCACCGCACAGTCATTGTGGAGACAAAGTCCCGTCTTCACACTGAGGACACCCTCCATCGTGTTGTGTGGCACTACCACCGTGCTAAATGGGATAGATTCAGAACAGATCTAGCAGCTCAAAACTGGGCATCCATGAGGCGCTGTGGGCTATCAGCAGCAGCAGAATTGTATTCCACCACAATCTGTAACCTCATGGCCCGGCATATCCCTCACCCTACCATTACCATCAAGTCAGGAGACCAACCCTGCAGCACGGTGGCATAGTGGTTAGCACTGTTGCCTCACAGCGCCATGGACCCGGGTTCGAATCCGGCCTCGGGTGACTGTCTGTGTGGAGTTTGCACATTCTCCCCGTGTTTGCGTGGGTTTTCTCCGGATGCTCCGGTTTCCTCCCACAGTCCAAAGATGTGCGGGTTAGGTTGATTGGCTATGATAAATTGACCCTTACTGTTAGGGGGATTAAATACATGGGGTTACGGGGATAGGGTGGGATATAGAGATAGGAACAGGAGTAGGCCATTCGGCCCTTCGAGCCTGCTCCGCCATTCAATGAGATCATGGCTGATCTTCATCTGAGATCTTAGCTGATCTTACCAGTTCAGTACCCCGTCCCCGCCTTTTCTCCGTAACCCTTAATCCCCTTAGCCTTCAGAAATATATCCAATTCTCTCTTGAAAATATTTATTGAATTAGCCTTCACAGCCCTCTGTGGCAGGGAATTCCACAGGCTCACCACTCTTTGAGTGAAGAAATTCTTCCTCATCTCTGTTTTAAATGATTTGCCCGCTATTTTTAGACTGTGGCCCCTGGTTCTGTGCTCCCCTGCCATTGGAAACATTCTCTCTGAATTCAGCCTGTCCAGGCCTGCCATAATTTTATATGTTTCGATGAGATCCCCTCTCAATCTTCTAAACTCCAGTGAGTACAAGCCCAAACTATTCAATCTCTCCTCGTAGGTCATTCCCGCCATTCCAGGTATCAGCCTGGTGAATCGCCGCTGCACTCTTTCCATGGCAAGAACATCCTTCCGCAGATGGGGCGACCAAAACTGTACACAATACTCCAGATGCGGTCTCACCAGCACCTTGTACAGCTGTAGTAAGGTATCCCTATTCCTATACTCGAACCCCCTTGATATGAAGGCCAACATACCATTTGCCTTCTTAATCGCCTGTTGCACCTGCATGCTCTCCTTCAGTGACTGGTGCACAAGAACACCCAGGTCCCTCTGCACTTCCCCATCTCCCAATCTATTGCCATTTAGATAATAATCTACCCTCCTGTTTTTGCCCCCAAAGTGGATAACCTCGCATTTATCCACATTATAGTGCATCTGCCACGTATCCGCCCATTCCCCCAACCTGTCCAAATCGCACTGTAGCCTCCTGACATCCTCATCAGAGCCCACCCCTCCTCTCCGATTTCCGCCTAAGTCTTTTAGTGTTTGATGTTCGGGAGCTTTCACACAATCTGAGCTCACTTTTCTTTCTGCTCTGACAAGATTGATTTTTATTGATCCTGTTTCTCGCTGACATCATCAGGTTTGGAGCGGGAATCAGGTCTCCAGATAGCTTGGCTGTCCCACCATCCATTAAATGTTGTACTGACCTAGTGAGATATTGCTATTGTTAATCATTGCTTTTAGCCATCTGCGACACAGAAATGGAAAGGCACAGCAGTCAGACCCAGCACCGAGACTGGGGAAGGACAACAGCCGGGCTTCTACACCTGACCTCTATCTGGTTACACCTGAGAATGCATGTGTGTGGACCTCATAGCAACAGGAGGAGGCCATTCAGCCCCTCAAACCTGTTCCGCCATTCTATTAGATTATGTCCGAACTGCTCCTCAACTTAATTTACCCGCCTTTGCTCCATATCCCTCGATGCCCGTACCCAACAAAAATCGATCGATGTCAGGCTTGAAAACTCCAATTGTCCCCCAGCACCCACAGCCTTTCGGGCAGAGAGTTGCAGATTTCCACGACCTTTTTTGCCCCCTTGTTCTGGACTTCCCCCACCAGAGGAAATAGTTTCTTTCTATCTACTCTATCGAGTCTCTATCCTTTTAAACACCTCACTTAGATCACCCCTTAATCTTCCAAACTCAAGGGAACGCAAGCCCAGTCTGTGCAACCTGTCCTCGTAATTTAACCCTTTTAGCCCCGGTATCACTCTGGTGTAACTGCACTGTACCCCTCCAGGTGGGGGTCTGACCAGAGCTCAGTACAGCTGGAGCACTCCGTCCTCCCCTTTGTATTCCAGAACCCTCGAGATAAAGACCAACGTTCCATTAGCCTCTTGATTATGTTTTTTGTGCCGGTCTGCCAGCTCTCAGTGATGTGTGTACATGGACTCCCAAATCCCTTTGCTCCTCCACAGCTCCTGGTCTCCTTTGGGAAAATATTCCGATTGTCTTTCTCAGATCCAAAGTGGATGACCTCACACTTTGAACTCCACATTGAACTCCATCTGCCACAGTTTTTCCCACTCACTGAATCTGTCTGTGTTGCTTTGCAACTTCCTGCTCCCATCTGCACTGCCCACCGTCGAGAGAGAGGAGGATTGGAATCAATCCGCGATTTCTACAGCCTGTCGACACTCAGGTCTAGCCTCACGGGTAGTGGGCTGATGGGGCCCATGGTCCTAGCGTGAGTCAGACCTTCAGGAGAGGAGTGGGGTAAGCGAGAACACGTTTTTACATAACTCCCTTCTATAAAGCAGTTGAAAAATAGTTGCTGATGCTGGGAATGCGAAGAGGCAGAATCCAGAGCAAGCCCACCGTCTGAGTCTGTCTGGCCCCTAAAGCTAAGATTAAAATGTCCTTCCTTTGCCTGTGGGAGTGAAATGCAAGGGAGGCACTTCTCTCCCAGCAGGAGGGTATGGGCCAGCCACGGGCCTCCATGCCCAGGGATTGTTATTGAGCTGAAGTTAGGAAATGAGCCAAGGCCCAGTAAAACCTACGGCAAGGAGCCTCTCCGCTGTGAAGCAATGGGACAGCCTGCTCCTGAATGGGAGTCCAACACTCTGCCCCGCTCTACTGGCCATTGTCGATAGCAGAGCACCACTTTATTCACTGAAACAAAAGCAAAATACTGCGGATGCTGGAAATCTGAAATATAAACAGAAAATGCTGGAAATACACGGGAACAATAACATAGTGGTATTGTCACTGGGCTGGTAATCCAGAGGCCTGGACTAATGATCCAGAGACGTGACTTCAAATCCCACCATGGCGGCTGGGGAATTTAAATTCAGTTAATTAAATAAATCTGGAATAAAAAGCTAGTATCAGTAATGGTGACCATGAAACTATTGGATTGTCGTAAAAACCCATCTGGTTCACTAATGTCCTTTAGGGAAGGAAATCTGCTGTCCTTACCCGGTCTGGCCTATATGTGACTCCAGACCCACAGCAATGTGGTTGACTCTTAACTGCCCTCTGAAATGGCCTAGCAAGACACCCCGTTGTGACAAACCGCTACGAAACATAGTAAGAATGAAACCGGACGGACCACCCGGCATCAACCTCAGCACCGGCACCAGCTACGGACACGGCAATGGCACACCCAGCTCAGTCGACCCTGCAAAATCCTCCTCGCCAACATCTGGGGACTTGTGCCAATTTTGGGAGAGCTGTCCCACAGACTAGTCAAGCAACAGCCTGACATCGTCATACTCACAGAATCATACCTTTCAGCCAATGTACCAAACTCCTCCATCACCATCCCTGGGTATGTCCTGTCCCACTGGCAGGATAGACCCACAAGGGGTGGTGTCACAGTGGTATACAGTCGGGAAGGAGTGGCCCTGGGAGTCCTCAACATTGACTCCAGACCCCATGAAGTCCCAGGGCTTCAGGTCAAGCATAGGCAAGGAAACCTCCTGCTGATTACCACCTACCACCCTTCCTCAGCTGATGAATCAGTACTCCTCCATGTTGAACACCACTTGGAAGAAGCAATGAGAGTAGCAAGAGCACAGAATGTACTCTGGGTGGGGGACTTCAATGTCCATCACCAAGAGTGGCTCGGTAGCACCACTACTGACCGAGCTGGCCGAGTCCTGAAGGATATAACTGCCAGTCTGGGCCTGCAACAGGTGGTGAGAGAACCAACACGAGGGAAAAACCTACTTGACCTCGTCCTCACCAATCTACCTGTCGCAGATGTATCTGTCCATGACAGTATTGGTAGCAGTGACCACCGCACAGTCATTGTGGAGACAAAGTCCCGTCTTCACACTGAGGACACCCTCCATCGTGTTGTGTGGCACTACCACCGTGCTAAATGGGATAGATTCAGAACAGATCTAGCAGCTCAAAACTGGGCATCCATGAGGCGCTGTGGGCTATCAGCAGCAGCAGAATTGTATTCCACCACAATCTGTAACCTCATGGCCCGGCATATCCCTCACCCTACCATTACCATCAAGTCAGGAGACCAACCCTGCAGCACGGTGGCATAGTGGTTAGCACTGTTGCCTCACAGCGCCATGGACCCGGGTTCGAATCCGGCCTCGGGTGACTGTCTGTGTGGAGTTTGCACATTCTCCCCGTGTTTGCGTGGGTTTTCTCCGGATGCTCCGGTTTCCTCCCACAGTCCAAAGATGTGCGGGTTAGGTTGATTGGCTATGATAAATTGACCCTTACTGTTAGGGGGATTAAATACATGGGGTTACGGGGATAGGGTGGGATATAGAGATAGGAACAGGAGTAGGCCATTCGGCCCTTCGAGCCTGCTCCGCCATTCAATGAGATCATGGCTGATCTTCATCTGAGATCTTAGCTGATCTTACCAGTTCAGTACCCCGTCCCCGCCTTTTCTCCGTAACCCTTAATCCCCTTAGCCTTCAGAAATATATCCAATTCTCTCTTGAAAATATTTATTGAATTAGCCTTCACAGCCCTCTGTGGCAGGGAATTCCACAGGCTCACCACTCTTTGAGTGAAGAAATTCTTCCTCATCTCTGTTTTAAATGATTTGCCCGCTATTTTTAGACTGTGGCCCCTGGTTCTGTGCTCCCCTGCCATTGGAAACATTCTCTCTGAATTCAGCCTGTCCAGGCCTGCCATAATTTTATATGTTTCGATGAGATCCCCTCTCAATCTTCTAAACTCCAGTGAGTACAAGCCCAAACTATTCAATCTCTCCTCGTAGGTCATTCCCGCCATTCCAGGTATCAGCCTGGTGAATCGCCGCTGCACTCTTTCCATGGCAAGAACATCCTTCCGCAGATGGGGCGACCAAAACTGTACACAATACTCCAGATGCGGTCTCACCAGCACCTTGTACAGCTGTAGTAAGGTATCCCTATTCCTATACTCGAACCCCCTTGATATGAAGGCCAACATACCATTTGCCTTCTTAATCGCCTGTTGCACCTGCATGCTCTCCTTCAGTGACTGGTGCACAAGAACACCCAGGTCCCTCTGCACTTCCCCATCTCCCAATCTATTGCCATTTAGATAATAATCTACCCTCCTGTTTTTGCCCCCAAAGTGGATAACCTCGCATTTATCCACATTATAGTGCATCTGCCACGTATCCGCCCATTCCCCCAACCTGTCCAAATTGCACTGTAGCCTCCTGACATCCTCATCAGAGCCCACCCCTCCTCCTAGTTTAGTGTCGTCAGCGAATTTGGAAATATTGCATCCAATTCCCTGATCCAGATCATTTATATATATTGTGAACAGCTGGGGTCCCAGGACAGATCCTTGCGGCACCCCGCTGGTCACTGCCTGCCACTCCGAAAACGAGCCGTTTATTCCAACTCTCTGTTTTCTATCCGCCAGCCAGTTCTCTATCCACGTTAATACTTTGCCCCCAATCCCATGAGCCTTAATTTTGCATGATAATCTTTTGTGTGGAACCTTATCGAAGGCTTTCTGGAAGTCAAGGTACACCACATCCACTGGCTCTCCCCCATCTATTTTACCAGTTACTTCCTCAAAAAATTCCAGCAGATTAGTCAAACACGATTTACCCTTTGTAAATCCATGTTGACTCTGTCCGATCCTTTCCCCATTTGTCAAGTGCTCCGCTATTTTATCCTTAATAATGGACTCTAGCATTTTGCCCACAACCGATGTAAGGCTTACTGGTCTATAATTCCCTGCTTTCTCTCTACCCCCCTTTTTAAATATTGGGGTAACATTAGCTACCCTCCAATCCACGGGTACTGTTCCCGAGTCAATGGAGTTCCGGAAGATGATCCTTAGAGCATCTGCTATCTCCAGGGCCACCTCCTTAAGTACCCTAGGATGTAGTTTATCAGGCCCCGGGGATTTGTCGGCCTTCAGTCCCCTCAACTTACCCAACACCATATCCCTAGAGATACTAATTTCTGTCAGCTCCTCCCTCTCATTAGTCCCTATGTTTGCCGATATTCCTGGGAGGTTATTTGTGTCCTCCTTTGTGAATACAGAACCAAAGTATGAGTTTAATTGGTCTGCCATTTCCTTATTCTCCATTATATATTCTCCCGAATCGGACTGCAAGGGACCGACTTGGGATTTTACCAGTCTTTTCCTCCTGATATACCGATAAAAGCTTTTGCAGTCTGTCTTTATGTTTGCTGCAAGTTTACTTTCGTATTCTATTTTCCCCTTCCTGATTAATCCCTTTGTCCTCTTGTGTTGGTGTAGGGGTTACAGGGATCGGGTGGGATATGTGTCGGTGCAGGCTCGATGGGCCGAAATGGCCTCTATCTGCACTGTGGGGTTTCTGTGATTCTGTGAATATGGAGTGTAGAAGAGCATGCCAGGAGCAGTACCGGGCGTACCTAAAAATGAGGTGCCAACCTGGGGAAGCTGCAACACAGGGCTACATGCATGCTAAAAAGTGGAAGCAGCATGCTATAGACAGGGCTAAGCGATCCCACAATCAACGGATCAGATCAAAGCTCTGCAGTCCTGTCACATCCAGTTGTGAATGGTGGTAGACCATTAAACATCTAACAGGAGGAGGAGGCTCCATGAATATCCCCATCCTCAATGATGGTGGAGCCCAGCACGTGAGTGCAAAAGACAAGGCTGAAGCGTTTGCAACCATCTTCAGCCAGAAGTGCCGAGTAGATGATTCATATCGGCCTACTCCTGAGGTCCCCACCATCACAGAAGCCAGTCTTCAGCCAATTCGATTCACTCCACGTGATATCAAGAAACGGCTGAGTGCACTGGATACAGCAAAGGCTGTGGGCCCCGACAGCATCCCAGCTATCGTGCTGAAGACTTGTGCTCCAGAACTAGCCATGCCTCTAGCCAAGCTGTTCCAGTACAGCTACAACACTGGCATCTATCCAACAATGTGGAAAACTGCCGAGGTATGTCCTGTCTACAAAAAGCAGGACAAATCCAACCCAGCCAATTAACGCGCCATCAGTCTACTCTCAATCATCAGCAAAGTGATGGAAGGTGTCATCGACAGTGCTATCAAGCGGCACTTACTCATCAAAAACCTGCTCACTGATGCACAATTTGTGTTCTGCCAAGACCACTCAGCTCCCGACCTCATTACAGCCTTGGTCCAAACATGGACAAAGGAGCTGAATTCCAGAGGTGAGATGAGAGTGACTGCCCTTGACATCAAGGCAGCAATTGACCAAGTATGGCATCAAGGAGCCCTAGTAAAACTGATGTCAATGGGAATCGGGGGACAATGCTTCACTGGCTGGAGTCATACCTAGCACAAAGGAAGATGATTGTGGTGGTTGAAGGTCAATCATCACAGCCCCAGGACATCGCTGCAGGAGTTCCTCAGGGCAGTGTTCTAGGCCCAACCATCTTCAGCTGCTTCATCAATGACCTTCCCTCCAACAGAAGGTCAGAAATGGGGATGTTCGCTGATGACTTGTGTTCATTGCCATTCACAACTCCACAGATAATGAAGCAGTCCATGCCCACATGCAACAAGACCTGGACGACGTTCAGGCTTGGGCTGATAAGTGGCAGGTAACATTCACGCCACAGAAGTGCCAGGCAATGACTATCTCCAACAAGCGAGAGTCTAACCACCTCCCCTTGACATTCAACAGCATTACCATCGCCAAATCACCCACCATCAACATCCTGGGGGGTCACCATTGACCAGAAACTTAACTGGATCAGCCACATAAATACTGTGGCAACAAGAGCAGGTCAGAAACTAGGTATTCTGCAGCGAGTGTCTCACCTCCCGACTCCCCAAAGCCTTTCCACCATCTACAAGGCACAAGTAAGGAGTGTGATGGAATACTCTGCACTTGCCTGGATGAGTGCAGCTCCAACAACACTCAAGAAGCTCGACACCATCCAGGACAAAGCAGCCCGCTTGATTGGCACCTCATCCACCACCTTAAACATTCACTCCCTCCACCACCGGCGTACCGTGGCTGCAGTGTGTACCATCTACAAGATGCACTACAGCAACTCGCCAAGGCTTCTTTGGCAGCACCTCGCAAACCCGTAACCTCTTCCACCTAGAAGGACAAGGGCAGCAGGCGCATGGGAACACCACCACCTCCAAGTTCCCCTCCAAGTCACACACCATCCTGACTTGGAAGTATATCGCCGATCCTTCATCGTCGCTGGGTCAAAATCCTGGAACTCCCTCCCTAACAGCACTGTGGGAGCACCTTCACCACACGGACTGCAGCGGTTCAAGAAGGCGGCTCACCACCACCTTCTCAAGGGCAATTAGGGATGGGCAATAAATGCTGGCCTTGCTAGCAATGCCCACATCCCATAAACAAATTTTTTAAAAGACCAACAGGATTGTGGTTGACTTTAACTGCCCTCTGAAATGGCCTAGCAAGACCCTCAGTTGTACACAACCGCTACGAGAAACAATATTATGAATAAAACCGGATGGACCACCTGGCATCGACCTCGACAGCGGCTTCAGTCACGACAATGGCACACCCAGCCCAGTCGACCCTGAAAAGTCCTCCTCACTAACATCTGGGGATTTGTTCCTTCATCGTCACTGGGTCAAAATCCTGGAACTCCCTCCCTAACAGCACTGTGAGAGTACCCTCACCACACGGACTGCAGCGGTTCAAGAAGGCGGCTCACCACCACCACCTTCTCAAGGGCAACTAGGGATGGGCAATAAATGCCGGCCTTGCCAGCGACGCCCACATCCCAGGAACGAATAAAAAAAACTCAGCATGTCAGGCACCATCTGTGGAGAGAAACAGTTAACGTTTCAGGCCGGTGACCTTTCATCAGCACCTCAGTGACAGCTGTCTGAGAATGGTTGTGCAGTGCTGGTTAATTCTCAGTTCCTCACACTCACCTCCTTCCCTGAGGCTTCCACTGTGCCTTGTATGGATGAGGTGAACTCAGTCAATCTTTACCTAGTCTTCGACACAGCTCTGGCCAGGACTCGCCTACCTGAAAGGGCAGCAGTGTATCAGAGACCTGCCCTGTGTTTCTGGGGGAGGGGGTCCCCTTTTGAAAGTTCATTTTCCACCTTGGGGTCATTGATTTCTGACCCAGTCTCAGAGCAGTAACCTGCATCATCCATATCCAGTCACAGGAGTGCATCCGATGGGATATGTGGAGGCTGGGCTCATTGCGTCAGTTCGCAGACACAGAGGTGGAGCCGATGTTTAATATTCCGGGGAGCAGGGGCGTGTTGTGTATCAGCTGATGCAGTCACTGCTGCAGTGAGGACCTGCTCCAGAACCTTTAAATTCGCCACAGGGTGCTACCGATTGCACAGACTCACTTCCGATTTCAAAAAAGGGAGTGAAATAGCGAGAGGGTGCGAGACGGCACAAGAGGAGAGATTGGAGCAGGTAAGGAATGGCTGGAGAGGGGAGAGAGGGAGAGGAGAGAGGAGAGAGGAGAGAGGAGGAGGAGAGGAGAGGAGAGGAGAGGAGGACAGGGAGAGAGGAGAGGATAGGGAAAGGACAGAGGAAACCGAACTGAAAATACTGAACTGGGAGGGAAAAGGGTTCGAATTAAATTAAAGCAAAGATAATACAGAGGGAGATAGAGAGGGAGGTATGTACCCAACAAATGTCAAATCGATTGACACCTACAGAATGTTGGAAAACTGTACCTTTTTGCTATGTAAGCTTTGGCAATATGGTTCTCTGTAAACTTTCATGCCAATAAAGCATTTTAATTGGAATTGGAATTGGGAGGGGAGCGGAAAATCCAGGAACACTGCGGCTGGTGAGAGATTTAACCTGGAAAAGGTGAAAAGGATCTTTAAAAATAAGCAAAGATCAGGAGGAAAAGCAGCGATGAGGCAGAAATAAATCGCAGATCAATGATAAAAACAAATCTTGTTTATTTGAATTTCAACAGAAAGCGGAATCCGGGCGGAGCCGCTGGACCCGGACTCCAGACTCCGGCACAAAGTTACTGCGGATTTCTGCTGGTTCCATTTTTAGGGAGAGGAGGGAACAAGAGATTGGGGTGATCTCGCTGCAGGGGGTACAATGTAGAGAGTGAAATGGGAACCGGATTTCTGGGGATCGATCTGGGTTAGAAAAAGTCCAGCACCTTGTGAGATTCGGGTGAGGTCTCCGCCACCCCGACCCTCACCCCCACCCTCACCCCCACCCTGAACCCCCTCACCCCCTCACCCCCACCCTCACCCCCACCCTGAACCCCACCCCCACCCCGAACCGAACCCCACCCCCACCCTCACCCCCACCCTCACCCCCACCCTCACCCCCACCCTCACCCCCACCCTCACCCCCACCCTCACCCCCACCCTCACCCCCACCCTCACCCCCACCCTCACCCCCACCCTGAACCCCACCCCGAACCCCCTCACCCTCACCCCCACCCCGAACCCCCTCACCCCCACCCCCACCATGAACACCACCCCCACCCCGAACCCCCCTCACCCCCTCACCCTGAACCCCCCACCCCCACTCTCACCCTGAACCCCCCCACCCCCACTCTCACCCTGAACCCCCCCACCCCCACCCCCACCCTCACCCTGAACCCCCCCACCCCCACCCCCACCCTCACCCTGAACCCCCCCCACCCTCACCCTGAACCCCCCCCCACCCCCACACCCACCCTCACCCTGAACCCCCCCCACCCTCACCCTGAACCCCCCCACCCTCACCCTGAACCCCCCCACCCCCACCCTCACCCTGAATCCCCCCACCCTCACCCTGAACCCGCCCCCCCCTCGCGCCCCCCCCTCGCGCCCCCCCCTCGCGCCCCCCCCTCGCGCCCCCCCCCTCGCGCCCCCCCCCTCGCGCCCCCCCCTCGCGCCCCCCCCCTCGCGCCCCCCCCTGCCCCCCCCCCCCCGCCCCCCCCCCTCGCCCCCCCCCCCTCGCCCGACCCCCCACCCTCGACGCCCCCCCCAACCAACCTCACCCCAAACCCCAGCCCCACAATTATTCGGTGGTTTATTTTTTAATGTCCTTTTCTCTTCCTGTAATTTTCCTTTTGTTGGGACATCAGTTAATTGAGCCTGTGTTGCAGGAGCCCTGATCTCACCCCCTCACCCCGACCATTGCTGACCCCCCCCCAACCCCCTGAGCAACCATGACCCCCACCCCCCAACCCCCTGAGCAGCCCTGATTTCAACCCCTCCCCTTCCCCCATGGAACATTACACCCCCTCCCCTATGGAACATTAATGCCCTCCCCCCAACCATTCCTGACCCCTTGAGCATAGACTCTGATTCTGTGCAATGGGTTAACATTTTGTACAAACCTCCCATCAGAAAGTCTACAAAAGTCCCATTTGGTACATTACTGGACTCTGAATTACTTATTTTAAACAATGGTGGACTGAATCAATCTTTGTTGTGTAGTAAACATTTGTACCATCAGTAGCTTGCTGTGTATTTCTGCTTCTGTGTAATTATATTTGTAAATAAACCTGACTCTTAGTTTTAACCAGCGTGTAATGTTTGACAGTGTTGGGATTGATCACCTTTTAGAATAGATAGGGCGGTAGAAGCAGATTCAGTAGTAAAGATAAGTAGTTGAAGAGGAAAAATTTGCAGGGCTGTGGGGAAAGAGCAGAGGAGTGGGCCTAATTGGAGAGCTCTTTTTCAAAGAGCCGGCACAGGCCCGATGGGTGGAATGGCCTCCTTCTATGCTGTATGATTCTATAGGTGTGACTGGTGGGCAATGGGCAAGGAAAGGCATAAGGTTGAGTTGATGGGAAACTCTGATTATAGAAATTGGCTTTCTGCTGTGAAGAAAAAGTTAGAGGGTGTTGGGAGGAAGCTTGAATGATAAAAATGAGAGAGAATTTAATGATGGCCGACTTGTCTCTGTTTATGAAAAGATAAATGGATACACCGGATCACCATGGCTCTTCAAACAAGGGCTGCAACGGAGGAGTCCCTGAGATATGTATTTCTTGAAATATTACAAATCTAGAAAGGATGTTTTCTACATTTTTTTGCACCACTCAAGTGTTGTAACTTTTGTAGATCTGATGCAAGGGACACATTTCTGGGGCAATATTGTTCGTATTTGCACAGGGTCCTACTGCTTGCCTTTTAAGTCATTTCATTAACTTCATTTTTTTCAGTATTGTACACTACATTTCCTATTGGTGCAGTTGCTGTATGTTTTGCTAATGCAATGTGTGCATGGAGTGTACACTGTTTTACTGTGTCTGTTGACACAATGCTGCACACTGGTATGATCATATAGTTGTGACATGGCTGGAGATCACGGTCTACTCTTTTGATTAAGTGAGTTTGGCGGAGTTGCAGGAATCTGAGGCATTTTTGTTGTACTTGCCCAGAGGAACTTAGCTATGTACCCGTTGAAGAAAAGAAAGAAAGGCTGGCATTTATACAGTTTCTTTCACAACCTTACAGCTACTTCAGAAGTGTAGGCACTGTTGTACTGTAGGAAACACGGCAGCCAATTTGTGCACAGAAAGGTCCCACAAACAATAATGAGATAATGACCAGATAATCTGTTTTAGTGATGTTGGTCCAGGGATAAATATTGGCCCCAGGACACCAGGGAGAACTCTCCTGCTCTTTTTTGAATAGTGCTGTGGATCATTTGGTCCACCTGAGAGCAGATGGGGCCTCGTTTTATCGTCTCATCCGAAAGATAGCACCTCCGACAGTGCGGCGCTCCCTCAGTACTCCCCCTCCGACAGTGCAACGCTTCCTCAGTACCGCCTCTCCGACAGTGCGGCGCTCCCTCAGTACTGCCTCTCCGACAGTGCGGCGCTCCCTCAGTACTGCCCCTTCAACAGTGCGGCGCTCCCTCAGTACTGCCCCGCCAACAGTGCAGCGCTCCCTCAGTACTGCCCTGGAGTGTCAGCCTAGATTATGTGCTCAAGTTTCATAGAGTGGGGCTCAAATCCACAACTCTCTGATGCAGGGGTGAGTGCTACCCAGTGAGCCACGGCTGACACCTATAATAGAGCGGCTGGGCTGGGACCATAATGGGACGCATTTGGAAGAATTAAGGGCAGTGGGATTACCTTCTTTGGACTTGCCTACCCCAGAGAGGACCATTGTTGTTCATTTCCTTTTGGGAACTGATGGATGTGGGAGGCTGGACACACGAGCGAAATGGAGCCAGATACAAGGTGACTCTGACAGGACTTCTGTTTCATTCACAGGGGCAGATATTGGCTTGTGTGAAGTTCTTGGCCTTTACTGAAGATGAACCACCTGCTAATCTTGTCTGTCCTGGCAGGTATGAACTCTCCCAGGAATTTGATTTTCTGCTTTGAGCATTAACACACTCTCTGGATGGGACATTTTTCCCAGGCCCTGTGCAATGTGCAACCAATTAAACCGTAAGACACAGCCAGTGCAAGTCTAGTTACAAATATCTCAAACTGTTGGGTTTTTCTGTGATTGATTGTTGAAATTAAAAACAAATCTCCCTCCTCTCCTGACTCTTGTCCAACAAACAAAACAATGCTTTGGAAAAGGAAGGAATAAGAACCATTAAATATGGATGGTTCTGCTGCTGCTTGCCTTTCTGTCCTTATTCTTCCAATAATGTTCGATCACAACAGGGAAAAAATAATTTGATCCCTAACACCATGAGCACATCCTGCATGTGTATGTATGAAAGGGAGGGGGGGGGGGGAAAGAGAGACATGTGTCCAGTTAATGTAGTGACATGGCAGGTTCACCACAAGTGCCAGGCAATGACAATCTCCAACAAGACCATCTCCCCCCCCTTGACATTCAATGGCATTACCATCGGCGAATCCCCCACCGTCAACATCCTGGGGGTCACCATTGATCAGAAACTCAACTGGACCAGCCACATAAATTCCGTGGCTCTGAGAGCGGGTCAGAGGCTGGGTATTCTGCGCTGACTCCCCAAAGCCTTTCCACCATCTGCAAGGCACAAGTAAGGAGTGTGATGGAATGCTCTCCACTTACCTGGATGAGTGCAGCTCCAACAACACTCAAGAAGCTCAACATATTTGAGGACAAAGCAGCCCACTTGATCGGCACCCCATCCACCACCGTAAACGTTCACTCCCTCTACCATCAGCGTACCGTGGCTGCAGTGTGTACCATCTACAAGATGCACTGCAGCAACTCGCCAAGGCTTCTTTGGCAGCACCTCCCAAACCCGCAACTTCCATCACCTAGAATGACAAGGGCAGCAGACGCATGGGAACACCACCACCTCCAAGTTCCCCTCCAAATCACACACCATCCTGACTTAGAAGTATATCGCCGATCCTTCACCGTCGATGGATCAAAATCTTGGAGCTCCCTGCCTAACAGCACTGTGGGAGTACCTTCACCACACGGACTGCAGCGGTTCAAGAAGGCGGCTCACCACCACCTTCTTGAGGGCAATTGGGGATGGGCGATAAATGCTGGCCTTGCTAACGACGCCCACATGAATAAAAAAATGGTTGAGTTGCTCTATTAACATTAATAATATTTTTTAAACTGTAATAAACTTTGTGATTAAGAAAAGATTTGCAAAACAGCAGATAATGTTGGAGTCTTGAGTCCAAAGCCAGGGCGGTTCTGGGCCGAGATTTCAGAATCTTAAACTAGGCCAAAAATGGCTCCCCAGCCATGTGGCCATTTTGTGAATTTTTTACATAAAGTAGGAAATATTGTAAAAGGATTTGCTACTTGGCCATAGCTTAAATTACACCATCTTCCGCGTACTTCTGCTTCTCATACCTACACGGTGTTGAAATCACCACTTATTGCACCCATCACCGGTCCAGCCCATTCTCCTCGCCTCTGTTGCAAACAGCCCTTTTCAAACTGGAATGGAGAAGAGACTTCTTGGTCTCAGCTGCTGACGGCCACACTCATGCTGGACGCTAACTGCAGTGTTCGAGGAGGCAGAAGAATCGAGTCAAAGGTGCACCGGCACTCATCGACTGGGCCACTGAAAGGCTCGGGCAAACAATAACTTTAAAATCGCACCTCAACCCCCATCCTGCCCCAACCCCATCCCCGTCACGCCACACCTCATCCCCAGCACCATCACCCCGTCCCACCCCATCAACCCCTACCCCACAACATTGCTGCTCTTGTCCTTCTCAGTGGTGGAGGTCAAAGGGGATGAGGGGCTCTCGATGAAACCTTGGTGAATCACTGCACTGCAGCCTGATAGTATAACTGCACTTTGCTGTTGATGGAAGGGGATGGACATTAAGCCTGGTGGGGGTAACTACACTGTGCTGGATGGTGTTGAGCTTCTTGAGTGTTGTTGCAGCTGCACCCACCCCTTCTTCGGTTGTTGTGAGTGAGAGTGCGGGAACTGTAGGGTTAAACTGGTGTAACATGTGGGCCGTTCTATTCCTATTCCGCAGTGTTGCCCATGATGGAAGGCCAGGTGATCACAGGCATGGAGGCTTGCACCACAAAAACCAACGACCTGCGTGTTGACTGCTCCTACAAGAAGCCGAGCTCTACTTCCTTCAACTATGAGTGGAGTCTCGTCAATGAAAAGCAACAACAACCATTGGTGATTGCGAGCACATTCAACAATGTGAATCCTACTTTCAAGAATCGTGCAAATGCAACCCAAACAGATAACCTGTTGCAGCTCACCTTGACTGGGTTCGGTACTGCCGATAACGGGAATTATACGTGTCATCTGCGTTCAGTCGCTGAGCCAAAAGAGAACCACAATAAAACAATTCCAGTTATGAAAGGTAAGGATATCTTCATCAGAACATGAGGAATCTCACAGCGTGAAGAGTCTCTCAAAGGGCCCCGGGCAGTTGCAGGTCCCAACGATCTTCCTGAGGGAGGAGTGTCTGGGTCCACAGTGGAGAGATTGCTACGCTGTCACTCTAGCCCAGAGAGGCCCCATTCTGCTGGTTGCAATGGTCACAAACAAATTTAACTCGAGCCACTAGTTCCCAGGTAATAGTGAAAGTCATCTGCAACAAAGTCACCCACAGTTGGGTGAAGTGTCATCGTTCACAGTTGAACAGCCATTGTAATTATTAGTGTAATGTCATGTCAAAGGTCACATTTATCATGCACCAATATTCAGTATCAGGGTTTTCTATTGACTAAAAGTAACAGACTTCAAAACTGTTTTTTAACTTTACTCTGTATCTAACCCGTGCTGTACCTGCCCCGGGAGTGTTTGATGGGACAGTGTAGAGGGAGCTTTACTCTGTATCTAACCCCGTGCTGTACCTGCCCTGGGAGTGTTTGATGGGACAGTGTAGAGGGAGCTTTACTCTGTATCTAACCCCGTGCTGTACCTGCCCCGGGAGTGTTTGATGGGACAGTGTAGAGGGAGCTTTACACTGTATCTAACCCTTCCTTCTGGTTTTCTATTAGACGGCAACCCAGTCTGTGCTGAGTGCCGGGGATCTTGCTCCTGATTTCTGACCAGTGACTGCTGCTGGGAAGTGTGAGTGAATGGGTGGATTTTTGTGAGCGCAGGAGCTGGTTCAGCTTTGATGGACAGTGAGGCTGCCAGGAGCGATCAGGATCTCTTCTCTAATATAAGGGCGCTAAGGCTACTTGTAGCATTTCCGTGGCCTCGCCCCTCCCTATCTCTGTGACCTCCTCCAGCCCTACCACCCTCCGAGATCTCTGCACTCCTCCAATTTTGGCCTCTTGCGCATCCCCGATTTTAATCACCCCACCATTGGTGGCTGTGCCTTCTGCTGCCTGGGCCCTAAACTCTGGAATTTCCTCCCTAAACCTCTCCACCTCTCTCTCCTCCATTAAGATGCTCCTTAAAACCTACCTCTGTGACTAAGATTGTCACCTGTCCCAATATCTCCTTATGTGGCTCAATGTCACATTGTATGTGATAATTGCTCCGGTGAAGTGCCTTGGGACATTTTACTCTGTGAAAGGCCCTATTTAACTGTTTTTGTACAATGTTCCAGCCAGTTTAGCACAGAGTCGAGCCCCTGCTGTGACTCTCGGTCTCGCTTAAGGCTGGGCCATTACAGGAGACACAAAGGGGTCGATCTTGACTTTGTGCGACACTGCAAAGCGATAGCAAGTTAGCAGCCGGTTTTACATCTTTCCCCATTTTTATTTCTGCTAACGTCAATGACTTTGATGTAGAACAGGCTTCTGAATCACTATCACCCATTTATACAACTGAAGTACAAAGCCAAGTTCAAACACACTTGCCCTGACACTCCTGTTGAAGGTGTCTGGTGGAAAGCATTGGTCATTAGAGAATCTCACTGCACAAATGGCCAGGTGATTGGCAAAAGAACCAGAGGCGACAGAGGAAAAACGTTCTTATACAAAGTGTGGTTAGGATTTGGAATGCGCTGCCTGATAGGGTAGTGGCTCCAGCCTTCAAAAGGGAATTGGATAAATACTTGAAGGAAAAATTGCCGGTCTATGGGGGAAGAGCGGGGGAGTGGGACTAACTGGATTGCTCATCGAAAGAGCCGGCACAGACTCGATGGGCCGAATGGCCTCCTTCTGTGCTGTACTATTCTATGATTCTAAGTAGAGGGAAAGACAAGGAACGCTTCATCCTCGTGTTACTGGGCAGGAACCGCCGTCAGTATTGCAGCTTCCTGTCACGGACAGATACCAGGACAGACTTTCTAATGCTCTGTCTTTTTCTATTTAATATAGGTGCAGATAATCTTTTACCGTGCGGTGTCCCCGGACTTCTGCTGAACAGCCCCTGGATGCTGAGCCTTCTCCTCTCGCTCACTGTCCTTCAAGCTCTGGGCGCACTGCCTTGCGGAAGTGAAAATTAACACTTTGTCAATCGGGACAGAACAAGCATGATTGCATCTCCTGCGAGGAATGAGCGATTGTTCTGTGTTATTAGCTTTTTCCCTCTCATTTGTTTTTTGCTAATTTCCTGTCATTATGTCAGTGACTTCACAGAGCAGAAATGTGGTTTCGACAAGTCGCAGTCAGGTGAATGGAGCCCCTCTCCAATTCTGATGCCATCAAAGTGGCACCAACGGCACTGTTGGCCCAGGGGTCACCGCCGACAGGGAGTGAGGCCTTTAGAAGGAGGTTCATTGCCGATGATTGGATGCACCAATGTTGGGGTTGAGGGGCTCTCATTAATCGTCTCGATGATAGAGTTGGAGAGTAACCGGGCAAGAGGGGGAGAAGGGCAGAGAGAGAGAGAGAGAGGGGGGGATGATCTGGAGTTCAGCCCCGGAGACCCTGAGGTCTAAGTTGCTCCTCCAATACCTGCGCTGGAGTCTGCTCCAACACTGACTGTGACTCTTTCGAACAACGCAAGATAATGAATTAATAAAAGTGCTTTAGCTTCTAATGATTGCAATGCTAGCCTGCTCAGGTATGTAAGAGTTACTGTATATATTGGAAGATCAAGCTCTGTTGAATGTATTTTTAATGTAAACTGAGCGCTGTGTGGTGGATTTTTTTAATTGCCAAATATCCAATAAATGTTGTCCATTTTCTTTTCTCAAATTGAAAATGTGGAGTATTCTGTGATTGTTTCATTCAGAATTCGATCCTCTTTCACTGACAGCTTCTCTCCCCTCCTCTCCTGTCCCCTCTACACTTCTCCCCTTCCCTATCCACCTCTCCCCAAGGCAGAAAACATTGGTGGGAGTTGTTTATAGGTCCCCAAACAGTAGTTGTGATGTAGGACAGAGTATGAATCAGGAAATTAGAGGCGCATGTAACAAAGGTAATACAGTAATCATGGGGGACTTTAATCTACATAGAGACTGGGCAAACCAAATTTGCAGTAATAGTGTGGAGGACGAATTCATAGAATGTATACAAGATAGTTTTCTAGATCTGTATGTTGAGGAACTAACTAGGGAACAGGTTATTTTAGATCTAGTATTTTGCAATGAGAGGGTTAATTAATAACCTTGTAGTAAAGGGGCCTTTAGGGAAGAGTGACCATAATATGATAGAATTTTATATTGAGTTTGAAAGTAATTTACTTAAATCCGAAACTCAGGTCTTAAATCTAAACAAAGCAAACTACATAAGTATGAGGCGAGTTGGCTAAGGTAGATTTTGAAACTACATTAAAAGGTCGACAGTGGACGAGCAATGGCTAGCATTTAAAGAATTAATACATAATTTACAACAAATATACATTCCTTTAAGGCACAAAAGCCCCACAGGAAAAGTGGTCCAACCGTGGCTAACAAGAGAAGTTAAAGATAGTATTAGATCAAAGGAAGAGGCTTATAATGCTGCCAATAAGAGTAGTAAGCCTGAGAATTGGGATAATGTTAGCATTCAGCAAAGGAGGACCAAGAAATTGATAAAGAAAGGGAAAATAGAATATGAGAGTAAACTAGTGAGACACATAAAAACAGACTGCAAAAGCTTCTATAGGTAAGTAAAAAGGAAAAGTTTAGCTAAAGTAAATGTGGGTCCCTTACAGGCTGAGACAGGAGACATTATAATGGGGAATGAGAAAATGGCAGAGAAATTAAACAAATACTTCGTGTCTGTCTTCATGGAAGAAGACGCAAAAAACTTCCCGGAAATAGTGGAGAACTAAGGGTCTAGCGAGAATGAGGAACTGAAACAAATTATTATTAGTAAAAAAGTAGTCCTGATGAATCTTTGGAATTCTCTTCCAGAGGCTCAGACGTTGAGTATATTCAAGACAGTGATCCACTTTCCTGCGCTATCCCCATATCCCTAGATTCTCTTAATATCCAAAAATCTATCAATCTCTGTTCACCACCTTCTGAGTGAAGAAATGTCTCCTCAACTCAGTCCTAAATGGCCGGCCCCTTATTCTGAGACTGTGACCCCTGGTTCTAGACTCCCCAGCCAGGGGAAACATTCTCCCTGCATCTACCCTGTCGAGCCCTGTTAGAATTTTGTATGTTTCAATGAGATCACCTCTCATTCTTTTAAACTCCAGAGAATGTAGGCCTAGTCTACTCAATCTCTCCTCATAGGACAATCCCCCCCCATCCCAGGAATCAGTCTAGTGAACCTTCATTACACTCCCTCTATGGCAAGTATATCCTTCCTTAGGTAAGGAGACCAAAACTGTACACAATACTCCAGGTGTGGTCTCACCAGGGTCCTATATAATTGCAGTAACATAACAAACATAGAAGATAGGAGCAGGAGTAGGCCATTCGGCCCCTCGAGCCTGCTCTGCCATTTAATGAGATCATGGTTGATCGTCCAAATTCAGTACCCTATCCCTGCTTTCTCCCCATATCCCTTGTTCCCTTTAGCCTTCAGCAATATACCTAACTCCTTCTTGAATATATTTAATGAATTGGCCTCAACTGCCTTCTGTGGTAGAGAATTCCACAGGTTCACCACTCTCTGGGTGAAGAAATTCCTCCTAAATCTCTGTCCTAAATGGCTTACCCCTTATCTTTAGACTGTGACCCCCTGGTTCTGGACTCCCCCGCCATCGGGAACATCCTTCCTGCATCTAGTCTGTCTAGTCTTATTAGAATTTTATAAGTTTCAATGAGATCCCCTCTCATTCTTCTAAACTCCAGTGAGTATAAGCCTAATCGACCCAATCTCTCCTCATACGTCATTTCTGCCATCCCAGGTATCAGTCTGGTGAATCTTTGCTGCACTCCCTCCATGGCAAGAACATCCTTCCTCAGATAAGGCGACCAAAACTGCACACAATACTCAAGGTGTGGTCTCAGCAAGGCCCTGTACAACTGTAGCAAGACATCCTTGCTCCTGTACTCGAATCCTCTCGCTACGAAGGCCAACATACCATTTGCCTTTTTAACCACCTGCTGCACCTGCATGCTTACCTTCAGCGACTGGTGCACAAGGACACCCAGGTCTCATTGCACTTCCCCTTCTCCCAATCTATTGCCGTACAGATAATAATCTGCCTTCCTGTTTTTGCCACCAAAGTGGATAACCTCGCATTTATCCACATTATACTGCATCTGCCCAATCACCCAACCTGTCCAAATCATACTGGAGACATCTTTACTCTTATACTCAAATCCTCTTGTAATAAAGGCCAACATTCTATTTGCTTTCCTAATTGCTTGCTGTACCTGCATGTTAACTTTCAGTGATTCGTGTACAAGGACACCCAGGTCCCTCTGAACACGAACATTTCCCAATCTCTCGCCATTTAAAAAATATTCTACTTTTTATTTTTCCTACCAAAGTGGATAACTTCACATTTCTCCATATTATATTCCATTTGTCATGTTCTTGCCCACTCACTTAGTCTGTCTATATCCCGTTGAAGCCTCCTTGCATCCTCCTCACAACTTACATTCCCACCCAGCTTTGTATCATCAGCAATCTTGGATATATTACATATGGTCCCCTCATACAAATCATTGATATAGATTGTGAATAGCTGAGGCCCAAGCACTGATCTTTGCGGTACCCCACTAGTTACAGCCTGCCAGCCCGAAAATGACCCATTTATTTCTACTCTCTGTTTTCTGTCCGTTAACCAATCCTCAACCCATGCTAGTATATTACCCCCAATCCCATGAGCCCAAATTTTGTTTAATAACCTCTTGTGCAGCACCTTATCAAATGCCTTCTAATAATCCAAATACACCACATCCACTGGTTCCCCCTTATCTATTCTGCCAGTTACAACCTCAAAAAACTCTAACAAATTCGTCAAACACAATTTCCCCTTCCTAAATCCGTGTTGACTCTGCCCAATCCTATTATTATTTTCCAAGCTCCCTGTTTCCACGTCCTTAATAATAGATTCTAGCATTTTCCCTACTACTGATGTCAGGCTAATTGGTCTGTAGTTCCCCATTTTCTCTCTCCCTTTCTTAAATAGTGGGGTTACATTTGCTACCTTCCAATCCATGGGAACCGTTCTAGAATCGATGAGAAAATGACAACCAATGCATCCACTATCTCTATAGCCACCTCTTTCAAAACCCTAGGATGTAGGCCTTCCGGTCCAGGGGATTTATCGGCTTTCAGTCCCATTAATTTCTCCAGAACTATTTTTTTACTAATACTGATTTCTTTCAGTTCCTCATTCTCGCTACACCCTTGGTTCTCCACTATTTCCGGGAAGGTTTTTGCGTCTTCTTCCGTGAACATAAGAACATAAGACTTAGGAGCAGGAGTCGGCCATTCGGCCCCTCAAGCCTGCTCCACCATTCAATGAGATCATGGCTGATCTGATCTTGGCCTCAACTCCACGTCTCGAACCCACTTCCAACCGATCTTCCCAGGAGTTGGGTCCCCGATTTGCACAGGGTCCTGACTCCTAGAGGCGGGAAGAGGATTACAGCCACTTAACTGCCTGTTAACAGGTGGTTAACAGGCAGTTAAGAGGCTTTTTCCCATTTTGAGACTTCTGCTGCGGGCTTCCCAACATTGGGGAACCCCGCCAGGGTAAGTGAGGCATGCTGTGGGTCTACTGTAATGTTTGTGTATAGATGACAGCTGCAGAAGTGGTGTGAAGGATGTAATGGGACACTGGTGAGTATCAGAGGTAAGGAAATGTTGGGAAAGTAATTTTTAATGTGTTTAGATTTTTCTGTAGGTGACAAGCTTTGAAGTGTTTGTGTGGCCCCACCTCAAAGGAGAGAAGTGTCAGATGGCTTCTGTACCCTCACCTGCAGCTGCCCTCTGTTTTATCCTAAGGAGAGTCATTGGAGAGCTTGGGTGCAAGGGCTCACCTTTGTACAGTGATTGTCAGTGTTTGACAGTAACTCAATGCTGTCAAGCACTGTCAAATCATCTGTCAAAAATAAATGTTTCATAAGAACATAAGAAATAGGAGCAGGAGTAGGCCATTCGGCCCTTCAAGCCTGCTTCGCCATTCAATGAGATCATGGCTGATCTTCTGCCTCAACTCCATTCACCGGCCCTATCGCCATATCCTTTGATGCCCTTACTCGTCAGAAATCTATCGACTTCTGTTTTGAAGATACCCAATGACTGAGCCTGCACAGCCCTCTGGGGTAGAGAATTCCAAAGATTCACCACCCTCTGTGTGAAGAAATTTCTTCTCATCTCAGTCCTGAATGGCCTACCCTTTATCCTGAGGCTGTGGCCCCTGGTTCTAGACTCCCCAGCCAAGGGAAACATTCTCCCAGCATCCACCCTATCAAGCCCAGTAATAATTTTGTAAGCTTCAATGAGATCCCCTCTCATTCTTCTGAATTCAAGAGAATACAGGCCTAGTTTACTCAATCTCTTCTCATACAACAGTCCCGCCATCCCAGGAATCAATCTCGTGAACCTTCGTTCATGTCCCTTTAAGAAAACCAACAGATGAAGCGCCATCAACTGACGTCATCTGACACCGGCTTTCCCTTAATTGGCCGGCAAGCCCGCAGGGCAGGGCTTAACAAGGCCAATCAGGGGGAAATAGCGTCTGTGCATCGGGCATCGCTGGGGGGCGGGACTAGAACCCGGAAGGCAGCAGTCCCGCCCCCAACTCGTCTCGGCAGGTAAAATCCAGCCCAAACTATTTGTTTAATTTCTCTGCCATTTCCTTATTCACATTATAATTTCTCCTGTCTCAGCCTGTCAGGGACATACATTTACTTTCACTAATCTTTCCCTTTTTACATGCCCATAAAAGCTTTGACAGGCTGTTTTTATGTCTCTTGCTAGTTTACTCTCATATTCTATTTTCCCTTTCTTTATCAATTTCTTGGTCCTCCTTTGCTAAATTCTAAAATCCTCCCAATCCTCAGGCTTACTACTCTTTTTGGCAACATTATAAGCCTCATACTTTGATCTAATACTATCTTTAACTTCTCGTTAGACACGATTGGACCACTTTTCCTGTGGGGTTTTTGTGCCTTAAAGGAATGTATATTTGTTGTAAATTATGTATTCATTCTTTAAATGCTAGCCATTACTCGTCCACTGTCACACCTTTTAATGTAGTTTCCCAATCTACCTTAGCCAACTCGCCCCTCCTATCAATGGAGTTTGCTTTGTTTAGATTTAAGAATCTAGTTTTGGATTTAACCAAATCACTTTCAAACTTAATATAAAATTCTATCATATTATGGTCACTCTTCCCTAAAGGCCCCTTTACTACAAGGCTATTAATTAACCCTTTCTCATTGCAAAATACTAGATCTAAAATAGCCTGTTCCCTAGTTGGTTCCTCAACTGATCTAGAAAACTATCTTGCATACATTCCATGAACTCATCCTCCACACTATTACTGCAAATTTGGTTTGCCCAGTCTCTATGTAGATTAAAGTTCCCCATGATTACTGTATTACCCTTGTTACACATGCCTCTAATTTCCGGATTTATGCTCTGCCCTACATTACAGCTACTGTTTGGGGGCCTATAAACAACTCCCACCAATGTTTTCTGCCCCTTGCTGTTTCTTAGCTCCACCCAAACTGATTCTACTTCTTGATTTTCGGAGCCAAGATCCTTTCTCTCTACTGTCTTTATCCCATCCTTTATTATCAGGGCTGCCCCTCCTCCTTTTCCATTTTGCCTATCTCTTCTAAAAGTTAACTATCCTGGAATATTTAGTTCCCAACCTTGGCCACATTGCAACCGCGTCTCCTTAATGACTATAAGATCAAACCTATTAACTCCTATCTCTGCTATTAATTCATCTATTTTGTTGCAAATGCTTTACACATTCAGATATCGTGTCTTTAGCTTTGACTTATTTCTATTTTTCCCTGCTGTCACCTCAGTCACTGATGCCCTATGACCTTTGTTACTCTCTCTGTCCCTTCCTGACCCACTCTGCTTATTTTTACCCAAAACTCTACTCTGCTCTAGAGCCTTGACATTTCTCTCTCTGCTTTTAAATTCACTCTTTCCTGAATCCTCCCCCCCTCAAACCCCACCCCCCTCTTAAACCACCCCCCCCCCCACCGGCTTTCATTAGTTTAAACCCCTGTCTACTGCCCTAGTTATTCAATTTGCCAGGACACTGGTCCCAGCCCGGTTTAAGTGGAGCCCGTCCCAACAGAACAGCTCCCTCTTTCCCCAGTACTGGTGCCAGTGCCCCATGAACTGAAACCCCTTCCTCCCGCACCACTCTTTGAGCCACACATTTAAACCTCTAATCTGTTTGTCTCTGTGCCAATTGGCCGGTGGCTCAGGTAACAATCCAGAGATGATTACCTTTGAGGTTCTGCTTTTTAATTTGTATCCTAGCTCCTCAAACTCTCTCGGCAGAACCTCATTCCCAGTTCTACCTATGTCGTTGGTTCCTATGTGGACCACGACAACTGGATCCTCCCCTTCCCACTCCAAGTTCTTCTCCAGCCGCGAGGAGATGTCTTTAACCCTGGCACCAGGCAGGCAACACAACCTTCGGAACTCTCGGTTGCGGCTGCAGAGAACAGTATCTATCCCCCTGACTATACTGTCCCCTACCACAACTACATTCCCTTTCACTCACCCCCACTTGAATGGTCTCCTGCACCATGGTGCCATGGTCAGCCTGCTCATCCATTCTGCAGGCTTTTCCCTCATCCACACAGGCAGCAAGAACCTCAAACCTGTTCGACAAGGGCAAAGGCTGAGGCTCCTCCAGCACTGCACCTGGGGTCCCCTTACCTGCCTGAGTTGCAGTCACACCCTCCTGTCCCTGACCACTAACCAGACTTGTACCTCTACCTAACCTAAGGGATGTGACTGCCTCCTGGATCAAAGTGTTCAGGTAACTCTCCCCATCCCTGATGCCCCGCAATTTATACACCTCAGACTCCAGCTCAAAAACTCTGAGCTAAAGTTCCTCAAGATGCAGGCACTTACTGCAAACATGGTTGTCCGGGATCACAATGCTCTCCACAAACCAACACGTGCTGCAGTTGCGGCACACCTCCTGCACTGCCATCCCTATATGACCTTGTTTTATTTAATTAAATTTGTATTCAGGTAACTTAGTTTACAGTGTAGTTTCTTGACTACCTACAGTACTTGATCTAGATTAAGGTAAGGGTACTGAAATTAAATATCTACCTATAACACAAAGCACTACAAGTAGTGTAGGCAAAAAGCAGCAACTCCCTCCCCCACTGCTCCAAATTCCCACTCTTTCCAAATAAAACACTCTGTTCAGGTCCACTCCGTTTAATCCCGCTCTGTGCAGACCACTCTGTGCTCTGCAGAACTGTTTACTTCTAAATTCTAGGAGCTTCACCCAATGTACAAGTGTTGACTCAGTTCCCCTGCTCCCTGTGATTAGCATCTATTCTTGCCTCTGAAGGCCGTGGGCTCAAGCCCTACTCTCGAGACTTGAGCACAAAATACAGGCTGACACTCCCAGTGCCAGTACTGAGGGAGTGCTGCACTGTCGGAGGGGGCAGTACTGAGGGAGTGCTGCACTGTCGGAGGGGGCAGTACTGAGGGAGTGCTGCACTGTCAGAAGGGCAGTGCTGAGGGAGCGCCGCACTGTCGGAAGGGCAGTGCTGAGGGAGCGCCGCACTGTCGGAAGGGCAGTGCTGAGGGAGCGCCGCACTGTCGGAAGGGCAGTGCTGAGGGAGCGCTGCACTGTCGGAGGGGCAGTACTGAGGGAGCGCCGCACTGTCGGAGGGGCAGTACTGAGGGAGCGCCGCACTGTCGGAGGGGCAGTACTGAGGGAGCGCCGCACTGTCGGAAGGGCAGTGCTGAGGGAGCGCCGCACTGTCGGAGGGGCAGTACTGAGGGAGCGCCGCACTGTCGGAAGGGCAGTGCTGAGGGAGCGCCGCACTGTCGGAGGGGCAGTACTGAGGGAGCGCCGCACTGTCGGAGGGGCAGTGCTGAGGGAGCGCCGCACTGTCGGAGGGGCAGTACTGAGGGAGCGCCGCACTGTCGGAAGGGCAGTGCTGAGGGAGCGCCGCACTGTCGGAGGGGCAGTACTGAGGGAGTGCTGCACTGTCGGAGGGGCAGTACTGAGGGAGCGCTGCACTGTCGGAATGGCAGTGCTGAGGGAGCGCCGCACTGTCGGAGGGGCAGTACTGAGGGAGTGCTGCACTGTCGGAGGGGCAGTACTGAGGGAGTGCTGCACTGTCGGAGGGGCAGTACTGAGGGAGTGCTGCACTGTCGGCGGGGCAGTACTGAGGGAGTGCTGCACTGTCGGGGCAGTAATGTGGGAGCTCTGCACTGTCGGAGGGGCAGCAGTGAGGGAGTGCTGCACTGTCGGAGGGGCAGTACTGAGGGAGCGCTGCACTGTCGGAAGGGCAGTACTGAGGGAGCGCTGCACTGTCGGAAGGGCAGTACTGAGGGAGCGCTGCACTGTCGGAAGGGCAGTACTGAGGGAGCGCTGCACTGTCGGGGCAGTAATGTGGGAGCTCTGCACTGTCGGAGGGGCAGCAGTGAGGGAGTGCTGCACTGTCGGAGGGGCAGTACTGAGGGAGCGCTGCACTGTCGGAAGGGCAGTGCTGAGGGAGCGCTGCACTGTCGGAAGGGCAGTACTGAGGGAGCGCCGCACGGTCGGAGGGGCAGTACTGAGGGAGTGCTGCACTGTCGGAGGGGCAGTACTGAGGGAGCGCTGCACTGTCGGAATGGCAGTGCTGAGGGAGCGCCGCACTGTCGGAGGGGCAGTACTGAGGGAGTGCTGCACTGTCGGAGGGGCAGTACTGAGGGAGTGCTGCACTGTCGGAAGGGCAGTACTGAGGGAGCGCTGCACTGTCGGAAGGGCAGTACTGAGGGAGCGCCGCACTGTCGGAGGGGCAGTACTGAGGGAGTGCTGCACTGTCGGAGGGGCAGTACTGAGGGAGCGCTGCACTGTCGGAAGGGCAGTACTGAGGGAGCGCTGCACTGTCGGGGCAGTAATGTGGGAGCTCTGCACTGTCGGAGGGGCAGCAGTGAGGGAGTGCTGCACTGTCGGAGGGGCAGTACTGAGGGAGCGCTGCACTGTCGGAAGGGCAGTGCTGAGGGAGCGCTGCACTGTCGGAAGGGCAGTGCTGAGGGAGCGCCGCACTGTCGGAGGGGCAGTACTGAGGGAGTGCTGCACTGTCGGAGGGGCAGTACTGAGGGAGCGCTGCACTGTCGGAAGGGCAGTACTGAGGGAGCGCCGCACTGTCAGAGGGGCAGTACTGAGGGAGTGCTGCACTGTCGGGGCAGTAATGTGGGAGCTCTGCACTGTCGGAGGGGCAGTAGTGAGGGAGCGCTGCACTGTCGGAGGGGCAGTAGTGAGGGAGCGCTGCACTGTTGGGGCAGAAGTGAGGGAGTGCAGCACTGTCGGAGCAGTAATGAGGGAGCACCGCAATGTCGGAGGGGCAGTACTGAGGGAGCGCTGCACTGTCGGGGCACTACTGAGGGAGCGCCGCACTGTCGGAGGGGCAGTACTGAGGGAGCGCTGCACTGTCAGAGGGGCAGTACTGAGGGAGCGCTGCACTGTTGGAGGGGCAGTAGTGAGGGAGCGTCGCGCTGTCGGAGGGGCAGTAGTGAGGGAGCGCCGCACTGTCGGGGCAGTACTGGGGGAGTGCTGCACTGTCGGAGGGGCAGTACTGAGGGAGCGCCGCACTGTTGGAGCAGCAGTGAGGGAACACTGCACTGTCAGGGCAGTACTGAGGGAGCGCCGCACTGTCGGAGCGGCAGTACTGAGGGAGTTCCGCACTGTCGGAGGGGCAGTACTGAGGGAGCGCTGCACTGTTGGAGGGGCAGTACTGAGGGAGCACTGCACTGTCGGAGGCGTGGTACTGAGGGAGTGCTGCACTGTCAGAGGGGCAGTACTGAGGGAGCGCCGCACTGTCAGAGGGGCAGTACTGAGGGAGCGCTGTACTGTTGGAGGGGCAGTACTGAGGGAGCGCTGTACTGTTGGAGGCGCAGTACTGAGGGAGTGCCGCACTGTCGGAGGGGCAGTACTGAGGGAGCGCTGCACTGTTGGAGGGGCAGTACTGAGGGAGCGCTGCACTGTTGGAGGGGCAGTACTGAGGGAGCGCTGCACTGTCGGAGGCGCAGTACTGAGGGAGCGCTGCAAGTCGGAGGGGCAGTAGTGAGGGAGCGCCGCACTGAGGGACAGTGCTTGCCCCCATAGTTAAGAATTTAATAGCAGATGGTACATTGGCTAAGGCTCATCTCTCATGACGGAATAAGGTCAATGGCCGTCGTAGGGTCCCATACAGGGGGCTGGGTCCTTCACATTGTTGTCTCTGGTGATGCCTGCATTCTCAGCCCCACAGTCTGCCTCAATCTGAGTGTTGGAATGGCTCTGTGGGTCAGGGATCAAGCACCATTGTGAAGCAATTGACATCATCAGACACCTGACTCCAGTCAGGATGTCATAATTGAGTTACCCTTTGAACCTCGGGTCCCTATCGGACAGGCTGCCTGCTCGGGGAGGTGGCCACAGGTGAAAATGTGAATCGTTCATTGAGGTGATTGATCTGCCTCCAGGTGGAACTCAACGCTTTGAACAGTAAGTGGCACCAAAGCAGAATTAGAGACACTAGAGAATGGGAAGAATAACGGATACCCGGGAGTGAGTTACAGGCTGGAATCTAATCGAGGGGTTCGGGGGGTTTATATATAGAATAACAGATACCCGGGAGTGAGTTACAGGCTGGAATCTAATCGAGGGGTTCGGGGGTTTATATATAGAATAACAGATACCCGGGAGTGAGTTACAGGCTGGAATCTAATCGCGGGGTTCGGGGGGTTTATATATAGAATAACAGATACCCGGGAGTGAGTTACAGGCCGGAATCTAATCGAGGGGTTCGGGGGGTTTATATATAGAATAACAGATACCCGGGAGTGAGTTACAGGCTGGAATCTAATCGAGGGGTTCGGGGGGTTTATATATAGAATAACAGATACCCGGGAGTGAGTTACAGGCTGGAATCTAATCGAGGGGTTCGGGGGGTTTATATATAGAATAACAGATACCCGGGAGTGAGTTACAGGCCGGAATCTAATCGAGGGGTTCGGGGGGGTTATATATAGAATAACAGATACCCGGGAGTGAGTTACAGGCTGGAATCTAATCGAGGGGTTCGGGGGGGTTTATATATAGAATAACAGATACCCGGGAGTGAGTTACAGGCTGGAATCTAATCGAGGGGTTCGGGGGTTTATATATAGAATAACAGATACCCGGGAGTGAGTTACAAGCTGGAATCTAATCGAGGGGTTCGGGGGGTTTATATATAGAATAACAGATACCCGGGAGTGAGTTACAGGCTGGAATCTAATCGAGGGGTTCGGGGGGTTTATATATAGAATAACAAATACCCGGGAGTGAGTTACAGGCCGGAATCTAATCGAGGGGTTCGGGGGGTTTATATATAGAATAACAGATACCCGGAAGTGAGTTACAGGCTGGAATCTAATCGAGAAGTGTGAAGTGAAACATTTGGTAGGAAGAATGAGGAGCGACACTATGAACGAAATGGTGCAATGTTAAAGGGGGTGCGGAACAGAGAAACCTGGGGGTTCACATATTCAAATCTTTGAAGGTGGCAGGATAAGTTGAGAAGGTTAAAAAAGCATACGGGATTCTTGGCTTTTTAAATAGAGGCACAGAGGACAAAAGCAAGTGGTGCTAAACCTTTATAAACCACTGGCTGGGCCCCAGCTGGAGGATTGTGTTCAATTCTGGCCACCGCACTTTAAGAAGGATGTCAAGGCCTTGGAGAGGGTGCGGAGGAGATTTACTAGAATGGTTCCAGGGATGAGGGACTTCAGTTATGTGGAGAGACTGGAGAAGCTGGGGTTGTTCTTCTTAGAGCAGAGAAGGTTAAGGGGAGATTTAAAGAGGCATTCAAAAAGTCATGAGGGATTTTGATAGAGTAGATAAGGAGAATCTGTTTCTAGTGGCAGGAGGGTCGGTAACCAGAGGACACAGATTGAAGGTGATTGACAAATGAACCAGAGGCGACGTGAGGAGAATGTTTTCCGCAGTGAGTTGTTGTGACCTGGAATGCGTTGCCTGAAAGGGCAGTGGAAGCAGATTCAATAGTAACTGCCAACAGGAAATTGGATAAATACTCGAAGGGGAAAAATTCGCAGGGCTCTGGGGAAAGAGCCGGGGAGTGGGACTAACTGGAAAGCTCTTTCAAAGAGCTGGCACAGGCACGATGGGCTGAATGGCCTCCTTCTGTGCTGTAAGATCTTATTATTCTATGAATAATGGATGTGCAGAAGTGAATTATCGGCTGGAATCTAATTGAGGGGTTCGATGGTTTACAGATCACCACCGCCCATCGCTTCCATTACACAGGGAAAGTGTTCCGATTGTCAAGTGACAGTAAGATTCCATTCCACAGGGGACTGATTAGGGAGCAGGAAAGATTCCTGGAATTGCCCCGGTCTCTCGGGACACAAGTACAGGGTTCCCGCTCACCGCTGCAGGAATGTTCCAGACTCGAATCACGTTCATCGCTCACTGTCCACACTTTAGAAATGTGGGGGAATAAAAACCCTGCTGAGTCTGTACAAGTGAAACCGTCGCTATAACAGATCAATACTCGTTAATCAGCAGGCGAGATGCGGACACACAGGGACTGTGGACATTCAGTGAGACGCTGCCTGTGAGGCTGAGGTTATTGATGAGTGAGGAATGGGCCCACAGTTAGAATCGCAGCGTCTCCCCACCCAATAAACTCCTTCCCCGGACCCCCCTCGCCTCCCTCAGGATTCCTTCTGTCCATCGATCCACAGGCTTTTCAAATGGCGTCTCTCCACCACGTTCTCCTGTTTTGCCTGATGCTCTGTTCCTGCACCAAGAGCCCGGGCCCAGTGTGACTGACCGCCTCCCTCAGCTGCTGTGAACGATCCTGTCCTGATCCCAGGGTTCTTCACCTGACTGTAACCAGGGATGTGCTTTCAGAAAACGGAGATCTCACCCTCACTGACAGACTGATCGCATCAAATAAAAATGGAGCAAAAATCGGAAAAAGTCACAACAACAATTTGCATTTATCTAGCCCCTTTAACGTAGTAAAACGTCCCAAGGTGCTTCACAGGAGCGTTATCATAGAAAACTTGACACCGAACTGTTAAATCTGTGAGTTGTTCAAGTAATTAATACTGAGACTTAATCAGTAACAATAAAACAGGTCTTTACTGGTTGGAGGTAGGGACTATACGTAGGTCTTTACTTCATGCCCACAGGCGGGAACTGAGGGGAGATCAGTACCCACAGTACTATTTATACCCCTATGGCCAGGAGTGGTACTGCGTATCACTACGCCCTACAAGTAGTGCAGTCCTGTCCATAGGTTCAAAGTAGCACACATATTACATACACAACATTCCTCCCTTCCTAGCTTTACAGTCATCTCCCCATTTAACATAACGTAATAACATATATACATATATAACTTCAGGTTTACATAACAGAATAACATAGATACATAGATAACTTCATGTCAAAACAGATCACAGATTCAGTCTCTGCAGAAAACAGTTCACAGATTCAATCTCTGTGGTGTAGTCGGTTCACGTTGCTGGAGTGACTCATTCAATAGTCCTTCCATGGATTTAACAGTTTGAACTTCCGAACTGAATTGGCTCCGTTCGGAGGGACCACGTGTGTGATCTGGTAGAGGTAATAATGGTTCAGATGGGTCATCTTCTGTTTCGACTTTTCCTTTTCTGCTTCTTGGAGACTCTCTGGGCTCCACTGTCAGCTGCCAGCTGCATGCGCAGTTCCTCCTTCTCTTCCTCCTTTTTCCGTAGTAGAGCCACCTTCTCCCGATGTTCCGTAGACTTTCGGTGCTCCTCCATGATTTCTGTATGGTGGGAGTCGAAGTTACAAGTTGGGCAGGACAGGACATAGTAATATTCGGTGTCGTCCTGATCTAGGCCAGCGAGAGGGTCTTCTATTTCCTCCATACCCAGCTGGGCGTTAGCCAGCTTTTGTTCCAAGTCCAGACATCTTTCCTGAAGAGACTTCTTCATGCGTACCTCTTCATCCAGCTTTTTCTGGGCTTTCAGCAAGTCGTTTACTAATGACCTCATTTGAGATTTTACTACTTCAACTTCTTTTGGAGATTGATTGATCGGACTATTCAATCCCTCTACCGGAGCAGCTGTTTCAGCGGTCTGTTGTTCTACGTTGACGTGAGTCAGCGTACTTTTGGCATCCAAGGGCTGCTCTGTTGCAGTCATCTCAGTCTGTGTTGCCACCTCAGCTCTTCCAATAACCTTTGAGAGCTCCGAACCCCTTTCGTTTGAATATTGAAGTTCGTGTTCAAGTTTTTCCCATTTCAGAGTCCTGTCCTTCAGCATATGCAGGAGTTGGCTGACCGTTAACTCCTCTGACATCAGACGTTTTGTGTGCTCCTGCTCCATTTTCTCCATCAGCTGCTTCTGTTGTCTTTCCAGATTCTCCAACTCTATATCAAAGAACTCTTTCGTTGCATTCAACTCTTGCTCAAAACGGCGAAGCATTTGTTCTAATTGCTGTTGTAGTTTGAAATGGAGTTGAGTTCGAGCCCGGTGTCCCTCAGAAATGGGCACATCAGTAGACTTGCCAGACTCAGAATCCACAGTTAAACTATGTTGTTGTTGCTCAGTGGAATTCTGTGCTGAAACTTTGTCTTTTGCACCTGAGTTGGGCTTACCATCATCCGTTCCAGAGTCTGGGCCGACTATCTTCACCGAGTTCTCACTCGTTATTGTTTGTAGGAAATGCCAGTCCATATTCATTTTCCTAATCCACTCCCGTCCTAGTAGTGGAGAACCTCCTTCAGATATCACATATAAGTCCATTATTTGACTGTCTTCGCCCTTGTGGACCACTGCAACCTCTATTTTCCCGATGGGGTACACTCTTTGCCCCGTGTATGTTTTCAATATAATCCCCGTATCCTGTAGGGGAATATGTTGGAATAACTTTCCGTAATCTTTCTTATTTATGACCGTCAATGCCGATCCAGTGTCCAATTCCAGTTTTACTTGGACTCCTTCTATCTGAAGAGTGACCCAAATTGTCTGGAGGTCTGCACCCTTACCAGCGTTGAGTACTCTTAAGCTAGCCAGTTCATTACAGCTTAAGCTAGCCAGTTCATTACTGCTAGCGTCTGAATCGGACTCCTGTTCGGTCACCTTGTGTACCTTTGCGTATTTTCCTTGCGGTGACTTCTTGTTGCTGGTCTTCTTCCCTGACCTGCATACTCTAGCTATATGTCCAAGCCTACCACAAGTTCTACATTCTTGGTTTTTAAACCAACACTGGTTCTGATCATGCGTTGTCTTTCCACAACGATAACATTTGCCAGAACTCACACCCAATTTGTGTGCACTGAGCTCCGGTGACCGTAGCTGCATTACTGCCGTGCCTCTCGCTGCGGCTTCGTGTGCTGCTGCCATAGTGACCGCCTTCTCAAGCGTCAGCTCATTCTCCTCGAGCAGTCACTTTTGTGTATCCTGTTTAAATAAACCACACACAAATTTGTCTCGAAGTGCCTCTGTCAGTCCCGTTCCAAACTGGCAATATTTCACTAATTTACGCAATTCCAGCAAATAATCAGCATTGCTTTCATGCTGTAGCTGCCTTCTGTCGTAAAATTTAAATCGTTCCGCTAGCATCAGCGGCGTGGGGTTTAGATGATCTTTCAGGACAGTAACAATCTCATCGAACGTCTTATCCGCCGGTTCATCTGGTGATAACAGGTGTTTCAATTGCCCGTATGTCTTCGCACCCATTAAATTTAATAATGTTAGAGCTTTATCTTGGTCACGAATTTTATTGGCCTTACAATAATTTTTTACTCTTTCAACATATATGGCCCAATCTTCGAGGTCACTATCAAAGGTGCTAATATTCCCGTGTTTAGGCATTGTAGATTTGCAATTTCTCAGATTTTTTTTTTTTTTACTGCTATCCAAGATGGCGGCTTCCCGCTCTTGCCGTCGTCCTCCGCCCACAAAATGGCGGTTTTCCCACGCTTGGCGGTCTTCACCCGTCCCCCAACGCCGTCTCCCTTCAGCCCCCGAGTGCGGCCCTTATCTTCGCCGCGATCGCCCGAGTGCGGCCCTTATCAGCGGATGCGATCGCTGGATCGCGAAGCGGCTCTCGGCTCTTATCAGGAGATGCGATCGCTCTGTTGAAACGCCTCCCGCTCGAAGCGGCTCTCGCGCCCTATTCCTCCAGCTCCCCCAGCCCCGTTCGTGCGGCCAACGCGGTCGACTGCCTGTCGCGTCGCTGCCCGGCTCAGACAACGGCTTACCCACCACCAAGCTGGAGAAGAAGCTGACGGTCGCCGATGGAGGCTCCGAGGTCAGGATGTCTTCCAGTGGGGTGGAGAGGGTGGAAACCTCTCTGCAACGTCCTGGCTGTGGACGAAGCTGCCGTGGAGTGACTGCCGCAGGGTCCGAATCAGACTCGTCGCCAGTGTTAAATCTGTGAGTTGTTCAAGTAATTAATACTGAGACTTAATCAGTAACAATAAAACAGGTCTTTACTGGTTGGAGGTAGGGACTATACGTAGGTCTTTACTTCATGCCCACAGGCGGGAACTGAGGGGAGATCAGTATACAATACAATACAAATCGCTTTATTGGCATGATAAGGTACATCTTATGTTGCCAAAGCATCAAAATACATTTATGGTTGAACACATAAACGCGGTTCCATTCATACAGTGTATAAACAGGTATATCCCTGAGTTTATAAATATATTTTCGCCTTGTTTATATATACTCTTGTCTTAGTTTACTGGTTGTCCCTCTGTTCATGGCAAGCTGTAACATAGTGTGCCGCCAGTGTTACACAGCTTCTCTCCTCCCCCAGTAGGAATGGGAGTTTTTGGTTGTCAGTCAGATTTCTGAATTCAGGGCATATTTGTGAGAATTTTTGATAGAAATTCTCTCTGATGCCCTGATATTTTCCACAGGCTGTGAGGAAGTGCATCTCTGTCTCAACTACTCCCTGACTGCAGTGAGAGCATATCCTGTCTTCTCTTGGCAGCCTGGTCTGCCTGTGTCTGCCTTTTTCGATCGCTAGGCTATGTTCGCTAAGTCTGTACCTTGTCAAGGTTCTTCTCAGTTTGTTATCCTTTACCATGGTCAGGTAATCAGCTATGTTGTATTGTCTGTTTAGGGCCAAGTAGCAATTGAGTTTGCTTTGGGTTTTTGTTGTTTCTGCCCAATATGACAGATATTTTTCCTTTTGCTTAGCGACGATTGTGTTGGGTCGAATTCTTTGTGTTACCCTGTCACTGTCCTGGGGCTGGTTATTGTTAGTATTGTTATTAGTTACTTTATTGAGTCCCAGGACTAGTTGACTGAGGGTATTCTTCTTTATGGTCAGCTCTTGGCATTTCAGGGCGTCGTAGTGATAGCATTGGGGGTTGTACCCACAGTACTATTTATACCCCTATGGCCAGGAGTGGTACTGCGTATCACTACGCCCTACAAGTAGTGCAGTCCTGTCCATAGGTTCAAAGTAGCACACATATTACATACACAACACGAACCACATAAGGAGATGTTAGGACAGGAAGGTGTTAAGAGGCATCTTAAAGGAGTAGAGAGAAAGGGGAGAAGGAGAGGTTCAGGGAGGGAATTTGTGAGGACTTGGCACCTCCCAGTGGGCTGTGAATGCTATTACAGGCTATCATAAACTGGAGAACTCGTCAGCTGAAAATTCTGCTGTCTCTCCATGTTATAAAACTTTAACTAAATTTCACAGAAATTAATCAATAATTCACTTGCTGTGGCTCATTGGGTCGCAGTCTCGCCTCTGAGTCAGAAGGTTGTGGGTTCAGGTCCCACTCCAGAGACTTGAGCACAAAATCTAGGCTGACACTCCCAGTCCAGGACTGAGGGTGTGTCCAGGAACCTGGGGAACGCGGAGCCGCTGCCGAATTTAACGGCTGCACTTGAAAGATTTTTCTCCATTTCTCAGTCAGCAGCCAGACAGAGTGAGAGGCTGTCGGGCGGGGCGGGACAGCTGTGCTGGAAGGCCACAGCTGGGGAGCGGAGCGGAGAGGAGGGGGGATCGGTTGGGGGGGGAGATTGGGGGGGGAGATTGGGGGGGGGAGATTGGGGGGGGGCGGGGGGGGGTCGGCCGGTTGGGGGAGGGAAGCAGGCTTGTTTGGGAGGCCGGATGGACGCACTCCTGCTCCTCCAGGCCCACAAGCAGTGCTGGAAAAGCACTTACCTGCTGCAGCCGGCAGTTCTCGCCTCCATTTAGCTGCCAGGATTCCCGAGCCCTGGGAAACCCAGCCTGCAGCCATTAAATCTGTAGTAACCTGGGAGGTTATGAGTAACCTGATCCACCAGGTGGTGCTGTGGCAATTGGTCTCCTGAGTTAAGTCTGGTCTGTACTTGTACTCTTTGTTTTTGCTGCCTCATGGCAGAAGCTCTTATGTGCAAGTGTTGATTAAACCATGTTACGGAGTTAACCTGTGTCCGTCTCCATCTATGGCCACCTCAAGATACCACATATGGCGCCGAGAATAAAGGACGGAAAAGTTTTGGTGGATCAGTCATAGTTATGGAGTATTCGGAAGAGGTGCTCGGGTTGGTTAGCAAACTAGTCGGAAAAGCACGAGGCTAGGCCGCTGGAGTCGAAACGGAGTTTGGTTTTTTGGCTGAAGTGACCGGACTCCAAGGATGGCAGGAACGGTAGGCTCCGTGGCACCTTTTGACAGCAAGTCGCAGTCTTGGGAGGAGTATTGTGAAATACTGAGCCATTTCTTTATAGCAAACGAGGTGGACAGTGCTGAAAAGAAAAGGGCCATTTTACTGAGTTGTGTGGGAGCGCAAACCTATACACGGATGAGGAATCTGCTGAGCCCGGAGCGGCCAGGAGAAAAATCTTTTGACGAGTTGGTGAGTCTACTAAAGAATCATTTCAATCTGAAACCTAGTGACCTAGCACGGTGGCATAGTGGTTAGCACTGTTGCCTCACAGCGCCAGGGACCCGGGTTCAAATCCGGCCTCGGGTGACTGTGTGGAGTTTGCACATTCTCCCCGTGTTTGCGTGGGTTTTATCCAGGTGCTCCGGTTTCCTCCCACAGTCCAAAGATGTGTGGGTTAGGTTGATTGGCCATGATAAAAATTGGCCCTTAGTGTTAGGGGGGATTAAATACGTGGGGTTATGGGGCTTGGGTGGGATGGCTGTCAGTGTAGGGACCGGGTGTTAGGGTTTGGATGATCAGCCATGATCTCGTTGAATGGCGGAGCAGGGCCGAATGGCCTACTCCTGCTCCTATTTTCTATGTTTCTATGAAATAGTACAGAGATGGAAATTCAATTCGAGGATTAGGAGGCCGGAAGAAAGTGTTACTGAGTATGTGGAGGAGCTTCGGAAGCTCGCACAGGACTGTAATTTTGGAAATACGCTCACAGTCACGTTAAGGGACAGACTAGTATGCGGAGTTAACGACGACAGTATACAGCAAAGGTTGCTGTCAGAAGAAGGATTAACGTTTGAGATGGCACTTAAAAAAGCACAAGCCATGGAGACGGCTAACAAGGACATTAAGGACTTAAACAGTATGAGCAAGGAAAAATGGAGTAAACCAGTGGGAGGAGCTGTTTTCAAGATGGAAGCTGGCACGAAAAGTCCACCAGTCGGGGTTGGGGATTGCTACCGATGTGGTGGGATGAGCCATTATGCAAAGGACTGCAGGTTTGCAAAGGAAGTCTGTAAAAGGGCAGTGAGTGAGAGAAGCAGTGCTAAAGGGGCAAAGCATGCTAAAGGGGGGAGGGAGAAGTATACAAAGCGGGCAAATTACATACAAGAGGAGGAAGAGTCTAGTGAGTCTAGTGAGGAGGTTTTCACTATATACAGTATAGACACTTCAAGGCCCAACGTACCCCCTCTCACTCAGTATTTGATAGTGAACGGAGGTCAAGTAAAGTTTGAGATTGACACCGGATGTAGTGTAACCATAATGTCGCAGACTGAGTACGCCAAGCTATGGGGGGAAGCAAAAGTACCAGAGTTAGGTACATGCCCCATTAGTCTCAAAACCTACACAGGATAGAAGGTGGACATTTTGGGGGCGGCCGAAGTACAAATGGAACACAAAGGAGTCACCAAAGAGCTTACGGTGGTAGTGGTAGCAGGGTCAGGGCCAAACCTGTTAGGACGAGGGTGGATCAGTGAGTTGAGTGTGGACTGGCAGGCAATGAATAAAATGGAGGACAGTACAGAGGCACTGCAAGAAGTGCTGATGAAGCATGAGTTAGTGTTCAAGGACGAACTGGGCACCTTAAGGGGAGCCACAGCCAAGATTCATGTAGCCAGTGATGCCACGCCTCGTTTCTTTAAACCAAGGTCGGTACCTTTTGCAATGAAAACCAAGGTTGAGGCGGAACTAGATCGCCTGCTAAAGGACAAAGTAATAGAACCAGTGAAATTTTCAGACTGGGCGGCACCAATAGTCCCGGTAGTGAAGCCCGACAGTAACGTAAGGGTGTGTGGTGACTATAAGTTAACAGTGAACAGAGTATCATCACTGGAACAGTACCCCATTCCGAGAATGGAGGACATGTTAACATCGCTCGCTGGGGGAGAAAGATTCAGCAAACTGGACATGAGTCATGCGTATCAGCAGATATTGCTAGATGAAGAATCAAAAAAGTTTGTCACGGTGAACACGCACAAGGGGCTGTTCACGTATGCCAGGTTACCATTTGGTGTCAGTTCTAGCCCAGCAATATTCCAACGGACTATGGAGGGCATTCTGCAGGGCATTCCAAAGGTGGCCGTGTACTTAGATGATATTCTGCTAACAGGAAGTGACGATCAGGATCACGTAAAAACACTGGACAAAGTGCTACAGCGGCTGGAAGAGGCGGGGCTACGCCTGAAATGGAGTAAGTGTAGTTTCATGGAGAAGGAAGTTACATTCCTGGGACATCGGGTGGATGCCACAGGCCTCCATCCATTACCAGGGAAAGTGCGGGCAGTGCAGGTTGCACCTGCACCCACCTCAGTGACTGAACTGAAAGCCTATCTAGGGCTCCTGAATTATTATAACCGGTTTCTTCCAAACTTATCGATGCTGCTGGCACCCCTGCACAAACTGCTGAGAAAGGAGGAGCCATGGCATTGGGGGCCAGAGCAAGCGAAAGCATTTCAGCAGTCAAAGGAGCTACTTCAGTCCAGCAGGGTGTTAGTGCATTACGACGAGAAGAAGGGGCTGATAATGTCCTGCGATGCATCACCCTATGGAATGGGGGCAGTGTTGGCCCACCGCATGCCAGATGGAGCGGAAAGGCCCATCGGGTTTGTTTCACGCACGCTCACAGCTGCGGAAAAGAACTATTCACAGCTTGATAAAGAGGGGTTAGCCATTATATTTGGAGTAAAGAAATTCCATAAGTACATATATGGGAGGAAGTTTGTAATCAGTACTGACCACAAGCCTCTTATTAGCTTACTGAATGAGATGAAAGCGGTGCCTCAAATGGCATCACAGAGAATAATGAGATGGGCAGTAATACTAAGAGCCTATGAATATGTGATCACGTACAGAGCCGGCAAGGAAAACGGGAACGCTGATGCTCTCAGCCGCCTGCCCCTCTCAAAATCTCCTCGCAGTACTTCCCCTGAGGAGCACGTCCTGATGCTGGATCAGGAGATCAGTCCCCTGATGACTTCAGCGCAAATCCAGGGCTGGACAGCCAAGGACCCCGTTCTGTCAAGGGTCCGTGAGTATGTGTTGAAAGGCTGGCCAGATCACCGTGAGGGACCAGAGTTCGCGCCGTACAGACAGAGACAGCACGAGCTCAGTGTCCAAGATGGATGTGTGCTATGGGGAGCAGGCATCATAGTCCCAGAGCGGGGATGCTCTACTTTGATGGAACAGTTGCATCAATCGCACCCAGGAATGACTAGAATGAAAGGGCTGGCTAGGAGCTACCTGTGGTGGCCTAATTTGGATGCTGAAATTGAGTCAAAGGTAAAGTCATGCACTATATGTCAGGAACAGAGGAAAGCACCTGCCGGGGTACCACTCCATCCCTGGGAGTGGCCCAGCAAACCCTGGAGGAGAATTCACATAGACTATGCGAGACCTTTTATGGGCAAAATGTTTTTGGTGCTGGTAGACGCTCAAAGTGGATCGACGTTTATCCAATGAGCTCTGCAACGACTGATGCCACACTGGATTGTCTCAGGAACAGCTTCAGCATGCATGGTATTCCAGAAATGATTGTATCCGACAATGCACAGTGTTTTGTTAGTGAAGGGAGCAAAGAATTCATGGTAAGGAATGGAATCACACGTCACCTCGGCTCCATATCACCCAGCCTCAAATGGGTTAGCCGAGCGAGCCGTGCAGACTTTTAAGGAGCTCATGAGGAAGAGCTCAGGTGACACCCTGGAGACCAAGCTCAATAGAGCCTTGTTTAGTTATCGTATAACACCCCAAGCTACCATGGGGCTTTCTCCGGCTGAGTTGATGATGGGGAGAAAGTTGCGGTGCACGTTAGACCTGATACACCCACATCTCAAAAGCAAGGTTGAGATAAAACAAACAAACCAAAAAGCGTACCATGACAAACATACTAAAGCTCGCCATTTCGCCATAGGGGACTCTGTGTACACCCGGAACTTCGGCTATGGACCTAAATGGATACCAGGACTAATCCAGGACATTACAGGACCTGTCTCGTACTCCGTGTTACTAGGGGATGGTCGAGGGGTTTGTCGGCATGTGGATCAGCTTTTCAGCCGGCAGCAGGGGGAACTGCCTCAGATGGAACAAAGGGCAGTAGAGGAGGCTGTTCCAGGATCCAGCATGGTTTATAAGGTGCCAGTGGACACTGGTACTGCCAGGCCACAGCGGGACAGAGTAAAACCAACATCAGAGACTACTCCAATCTCAAGTGCGAGTGAATCTGAGAATCCACCACAAGTGGAATTAAGACATTCACAAAGGATTCGCAAGCAACCAGAAAGACTTATACAAACCTGTTAAATTAATCAGGGGTTAACCATGGTTAGAGCATACTGGTTAATTAAAACGTAGTACCTAGTAAGGGTTATTGTTTAAGAATTGCATACGACAATCTTAAGGGGGGAGGAGTGTAGTAACCTGGGAGGTTATGAGTAACCTGATCCACCAGGTGGTGCTGTGGCAATTGGTCTCCTGAGTTAAGTCTGGTCTGTACTGGGTTGTACTCTTTGTTTTTGCTGCCTCATGGCAGAAGCTTTTATGTGCAAGTGTTGATTAAACCATGTTACGGAGTTAACCTGTGTCCGTCTCCATCTATGGCCACCTCAAGATACCACAAAATCCAAATAGCTGTTAAAATCTGAGGCGCGCAGCCTCATTAACATATTCTAATTAGCGACCCACCTCTCCAACCTGCCCTCCAACCTGCCCCAGTTAAACTAGAAGTGAGTGGGTTGGGGTTGGGTTTCATATTTTTGAAATTTTAACCCCCCCCCGACCCTCTCCTGTCCATCGAGAGGGTAAAAGCTCCCCCCAAGACATCAGGTTCCACATATACACTGACGACACCCAGCTCTACCTCACTACCACCTCCTTCTACCCCTCCACTGCCTCTGGTTTGTCACGCTGCTAGTCCGACATCCAGTCCTGGATAAGCCACAATTTCCTCCAGTTAAACATTGGGAAGACTGAAGCCATTGTCCTTGGTTCCCCCCACAAACTCCATTCCTGCATCACCGACTTCATTCCCCGTCCTGGTCACTGTCCGAGGCTGAACCAAACTGTCGCAACCTTGGCATCCTATTGGATGCTGAGATGAGCTTCTGACCACATATACGGTTCATCATCAAGACCGCCTCCTTCCACATAACATCACCTGTCTCCGCCCCTGCCTCAGCTCATCTGCTGCTGAAACCCTCATCCATGTCTTTGTTACCTCTAGACTTGACTATTCCAACGCACTCCTGGCTGGCCTCCCATGTTCTACCCTCCATAAACTTGAGGTCATCCAAAACTCTGCTGTCCGTGTCCTAACTCACACCCAGTCCCGTTCACCCATCACCCCTGTGCTCGCTGACCTACATTGGCTCCCAGTCTGGCAATGCCATAATTTTAAAATTCTCATCCTTGTGTTCAAATCCCTCCATAGCCTTACTCTTCCCTATCTCTGTAACCTCCTCCAGCCCCACATCCCTACAAGATCTCTGCGTTCCTGCAATTTTGGCCTCTTGCGCTTCCTGAATTCCTTTGCTCCACCATTGGTGGCCGCGCCTTCAGCTGCCTGGGTCCTAAGCCCTGGAATTCCCTCCCTAAGCCTGTTCCCCTCTCAACCTCTCTCTCCTCCTTTAAGACGCTCCTTAAAACCGACCTCTTTCCTGTCCTGTGGCTCGGTGTCAAATTTTGTTTGATATTCGCTCCTGTGAAACGCCTTGAGATGTTTTACGATTTAAAGGCGCTATATAAATGCAATTTGTTGTTGTTATTGTTTGTTGCTGATGTGACGTGCAGCGACTGGGAGTGGTAACCTACGCGCTCAAAGCCATTCCGTGCTCCTGTATTCCATAGCCTTTCTCAGATACGCATTGGTAAATTGACCCTCTGAGTCCTTCTCTCCACTGCTGTGATTGATCGGTATCTGGCCTGCCTCTGGGGCCAGTATCGGATATCTGACTTTAGTTTCAAGTAGTTGTGGATTAAAATGGAGGCTGCACTTTTTGCTCAGCACAAAATGGTTGACCAGAAACACTTTGTGTGAACGAGGCAGTTTGCGAATTAGCGATGTAAGAAAATTCCCTTACACTTTGAGATATTTCAGTCAGGTAAAATGCTATATAACTGGTAACACTGGTTCGGCCTCAACTGGAGTATTGTGTCTAATTCTGGGCACCGCACTTTAGGAAGGATGTGAAGGCCTTAGAGAGGGTGCAGAAAAGATTTACAAGAATGATTCCAGGGATGAGGGACTTCAGTTATGTGGATGGACTGGAGAAGCTGTGGTTGTTCTCCTTGGAGCAGAGAAGATTGAGAGGAGATTTGATCGAGGTGTTCAAAATCATGAGGGGTCTGGACAGAGTAGATAGAGAGAAACTGTTCCCATTGGCGGAAGGATTGAGAACCAGAGGACACAGATTTAAGGTGATTGGCAAAGAACCAAAGGCGACATGAGGAAAAACTTTTTTATGCAGCGAGTGGTTAGGATCTGGAATGCACTGCCTGAGAGGGTGGTGGAAGCGGATTCAATCATGGCTTTCAAAAGGGAGTTGGATAAGTACCTGAAGGAAAAAAATGTGCAGGGCTACGGGGAAAGGGCAGGGAGTGGGACTAGCTGAAGTGCTCTTGCAGAGAGCCGGCACGGGCTCGACGGGCCGAATGGCCTCCTTGTGTGCTGTACCCATTCTCTGATTCTAGAACAATCCAGAGGTGCTGAGCCCAACTGTAGTAGCTCATCAAAGACAGCACAGTCCAGACACCAAACCTGGGATCTTTCTAGTCTCTGTTTTTTAGCTTTATCTCTGTTGTGGGACGTTTTTCAAAGTTAAATGAATTTTATAAATGCGAGTTATTGCATAATTTATCACAGTGGGTGCAGCATTTACCCACTGAGCCACGAGCGGGTGGAGACAGTGGCCTAGAAATTCGGTGGGCTGCGCCACCAGTTAGCGCCTAAAGAGGGCACTCAGTGGCTTTAGCGCCACTGGCCATGCCTCCCGTGAAATTTAGCGGGGCGCTAATGGCGGCGATAGCCTGTAGCGCTGCAGCACCACCAATGATGTCATCGGTGCGCGCAACGCCTCGCTACCGCCCCGAACGCGATATTGGGTCGCGCCCCCCCCCCCGTAGCGCCGGTCGCAAATCGCGACCGGATCAGGGGGCCTACCTGTGGCGGTAGTGGCGCAAATTAAAGAGGAGGTGCGGGGCGGCCATTTTTTTTGGTGGCCGCCTGCCAGCACCTCCTCGCGCTGCCCTCCTGATCCCCCCCCCCCCCCCCGCCGGGCAGTGCCGGCTGTGTCCCGAGAGCCCAGCACTTCTCCTCAGTGCCGGGCTCTTTTGCCTGCACTCGCGATCGGTGATCGCGCTGGTGCAGGCCCCTCCCCTTTAAGAAGGGGAGGAAGGCCTGTACTACCATAGCACACCGTGCTGCAGCGTGTGGCGCTGCGGCACGTTGCGCTGCGATATTCAGTTTCAGCGCCCCAAGAGGGACGCGGGGCGCCTCGAGCAGCGCCCCGCTTCCGTTTGGGGCGCTGAAACTGAATATCGGGCTGGCGCTCCCGGCTCCTTCCGGGGCGGGACTTCCGGCGCCCAGGCGAGCTTGGCGCCCCAAACGCGGCGCCACCGAATTTTTAGCCCAGTGTCTCTTTAAAATACAATTCATTATTCATTGAGCAGCCAGTGCTTGTGTCAGTGAGTGTTGCTCTGGATCCAGTGGGTTGCGGTATTGCTCTGGATCCAGTGGGGGTGTGGTGTTGCTCTGGATCCAGTGGGGGTGTGGTGTTGCTCTGGATCCAGTGGGGGGTGTGGTGTTGCTCTGGATCCAGTGGGGGCTCGGTGTTGCTCTGGATCCAGTGGGGGGTGTGGTGTTGCTCTGGATCCAGTGGGGGATGTGGTGTTGCTCTGGATCCAGTGGGGGGCGTAGTGTTGCACTGGATCCAGTGGGAGGTTGTGGTGTTGCTCTGGATCCAGTGGGGGCGCTGTCCCCGGACCCGCACATTCTCCCCGCGGCTCCATCTTGCCGCCGTTGCTCGGAGACGGGAGCGTGGAGCCAATGGGGGCGGAGGATTGGGTGATTGGCGGGTCCCTGGGCGGCAGCTGGCCAATCACTGACCAGGGGGCGGGGCCAGGGCAGCCTCTGATGTCACGGGTGAGCAATCCGGTAATTTTGTTACAGCAAAAAGAGAAACATTGTAGCGGCCGGAGGAGCAACCATGGCAACCAGGTAACCTGGCCCAGGTATCCATGGCAACCAGGTAACCTGGCCCAGGTATCCATGGCAACCAGGTAACCTGGCCCAGGTATCCATGGCAACCAGGTAACCTGGCCCAGGTATCCATGGCAACCAGGTAACCTGGCCCAGGTATCCGAGGCAACCAGGTAACCTGGCCCAAGTAACCCAGCCCAGGTATCCATGGCAACCAGGTATACCTGTTCCTCTATCTCCCCCTGACTGTTTGGGGGCCTATAGTACACTCCCAGCAAAGTGCTTGCCCCCTTTTTGTTTTTAAGTTCTACCCATATGGCCTCATTAGAGGAACCTGCTAAGATATCATCCCTCCTTACAGCAGCAATTGACTCCTTGATTAATATTGCGACATCCCCTCCTCTTTTACACCCCCCTCTGTCTCGCCTGAAGATTCTATACCCCGGAATATTGAGCTGCCAGTCCTGCCCCTCCCTCAACCATGTCTCTGTGATAGCAACAATATCATACTCCCATGTGTTCATCAACACCTTCAATTCATCTGCCTTACTCGCAAGACTCCTTGCATTAAAATAAATGTCATCCAGCCTTGCCATACTCCCTTGTGCCGTTACATATTTGCTCTGCCTTCCAGGCTGACTTGTTTTTTCCTCTATATTTGGCTGTGCATCACCCCCTACTATAGCTCCACTCCGTATCCCATCCCCCTGCCAAGTTAGTTTAAACACCCCCCAACAGTACTAGCAAACCTCCCCACAAGGATGTTGGTCCCGTTCCGGTTCAGGTGCAACCCATCCAACTTGTACAGGTCCCACCTTCCCCAGAAGCAGACCCAGTGATCCAGGAAACTAAAGCCCTCCCTCCTGCACCAAATCTTTAGCCACACATTCATCTTTTCTGTCCTCCTATTCCTATACTCACTAGCACGTGGCACCGGGAGTAATCCAGAGATTACAACCTTTGAGGTCCTGTTTTTTAATCTGCTACCTAGCTCCCTAAATTCTTGTTACAGTAACCCTGGCAACCAGATAACCCAGCCCAGATAACCCTGGCAACCAAGTAACCCAGCCCAGGTAACCCTGGCAACCAGGTACACCCAGCCCAGGTACAGAGACAGAGTTCCTGTGCTGTGTACAAGGAGATCCTAGTGTAAACCCAGTTGGTGTCATCAGGATATTTAACCAGGAGAGGAATCGCAGCAGGACCCGATCTGGTCCGACACACGTACATGCTCTTTCCAGGAGGTGGTACTGATACTGATCCAGAGCAGGCACAGTGACTGGGGTTTCCCTTCCCAATCCAATGGTGCTAAGGCAAATTCTTTGACCCCATGTGTGAATATGGAATATAGAGATCAGCATTGAATCTTAGAGCTGTGGTAAACCACTGTTTGTATTCCACTGTGTACATGCCTGGACATGCCTCGGCTGACTCCTCCCACAAGTCCTAGTATAAAGGTGACTGCTCCCCAGCCCTTTGTATTTCTGGACCGGTCGACCACTCGAGGCAGACCTTCATTCTTTTGTTAATAAAAGCCTTTAGTTACTCTCTTAACTCTCAGTCTTTTATGAGTAATTGATAGCGCATCAAGAGCACAGAACGAGGTCATTCATTCGGCCCATCCAATCTGTGCCGGCTCGTTCGAACCTATCCAATTAATCCCACTGCAGTGTTACACAGTGACAGACCTGTACCCACCAGTACTGTACCCCAGTGTTATACAGCGACAGACCTGTACCCACCAGTACTGTACCCCAGTGTTATACAGTGACAGACCTGTACCCACCAGTACTGTACCCCAGTGTTATACAGCGACAGACCCGTACCCACCAGTACTGTACCCCAGTGTTATACAGCGACAGACCCGTATCCACCAGTACTGTACCCCAGTGTTATACAGCGACAGACCTGTACCCACCAGTACTGTACCCCAGTGTTATACAGCGACAGACCTGTACCCACCAGTACTGTACCCCAGTGTTATACAACGACAGACCTGTACCCACCAGTACTGTACCCCAGTGTTATACAGCGACAGACCTGTACCCACCAGTACTGTACCCCAGTGTTACACAGTGACAGACCTGTACCCACCAGTACTGTACCCCAGTGTTACACAGTGACAGACCTGTACCCACCAGTACTGTACCCCAGTGTTACACAGTGACAGACCTGTACCCACCAGTACTGTACCCCAGTGTTACACAGTGACAGACCTGTACCCACCAGTACTGTACCCCAGTGTTATACAGTGACAGACCTGTACCCACCAGTACTGTACCCCAGTGTTATACAGTGACAGACCTGTACCCACCAGTACTGTACCCCAGTGTTATACAGTGACAGACCTGTACCCACCAGTACTGTACCCCAGTGTTATACAGCGACAGACCTGTACCCACCAGTACTGTACCCCAGTGTTATACAGCGACAGACCAGTACCCACCAGTACTGTACCCCAGTGTTACACAGCGACAGACCCGTACCCACCAGTACTGTACCCCAGTGTTATACAGTGACAGACCTGTACCCACCAGTACAGTACCCCAGTGTTATACAGCAACAGACCTGTACCCACCAGTACTGTACCCCAGTGTTATACAGTGACAGACCTGTACCCACCTGTACTGTACCCCAGTGTTATACAGCGACAGACCTGTACCCACCAGTACTGTACCCCAGTGTTATACAGTGACAGACCTGTACCCACCAGTACTGTACCCCAGTGTTATACACTGACAGACCTGTACCCACCAGTACTGTACCCCAGTATTATACAGTGACAGACCTGTGCCCACCAGTACTGTACCCCAGTGTTATACACTGACAGACCTGTACCCACCAGTACTGTACCCCAGCGTTATACAGTGACAGACCTGTACCCACCAGTACTGTACCCCAGTGTTATACAGTGACAGACCTGTACCCACCAGTACTGTACCCCAGTGTTATACAGTGACAGACCTGTACCCACCAGTACTGTAGCCCAGTGTTATACAGCGACAGACCTGTACCCACCTGTACTGTACCCCAGTGTTATACAGTGACAGACCTGTACCCACCAGTACTGTAACCCAGTGTTATACAGCGACAGACATGTACCCACCTGTACTGTAACCCAGTGTTATACAGTGACAGACCTGTACCCACCAGTACTGTAGCCCAGTGTTATACAGCTGAAAATACACTCTCCGAACACAAACCAAGTTTGAATGGAGAGAATCAAGAATTGAAATGCTGGGTGTTTTTCAGATCTTGGGCTGCAGGGGGAGCACTATGTACAGTTTTAGGAAGGATATAAAAAGTGTGAATTTACTGGGAAATCGTACTTTTAATCTAACTGAGGGGATCGGGGGGTTTATATATAGAATAACAGATACTGGGAGTGAGTTACAGGCTGGAATCTAATCGAGGGGTTCGGGGGGGTTTATATATAGAATAACAGATACCCGGGAGTGAGTTACAGGCTGGAATCTAATCGAGGGGTTCGAGGGTTTATATATAGAATAACAGATACCCGGGAGTGAGTTACAGGCTGGAATCTAATCGAGGGGTTCGGGGGGTTTATATATAGAATAACAGATACCCGGGAGTGAGTTACAGGCTGGAATCTAATCAAGGGGTTCAGGGGTTTATATATAGAATAACGGATACCCGGGAGTGAGTTACAGGCTGGAATCTAATCGAGGGGTTCAGGGGTTTATATATAGAATAACGGATACCCGGGAGTGAGTTACAGGCTGGAATCTAATCGAGGGGTTCAGGGGTTTATAGATAGAATAACAGATACCCGGGAGTGAGTTACAGGCCGGAATCTAACCGAGGGGTTCGGGGGGGTTTATATATAGAATAACAGATACCCGGGAGTGAGTTACAGGCTGGAATCTAATCAAGGGGTTCAGGGGTTTATATATAGAATAACGGATACCCGGGAGTGAGTTACAGGCTGGAATCTAATCGAGGGGTTCAGGGGTTTATATATAGAATAACGGATACCCGGGAGTGAGTTACAGACTGGAATCTAATTGAGGGGTTCAGGGGGTTTATATATAGAATAACAGATACCCGGGAGTGAGTTACAGGCTGGAATCTAACCGAGGGGTTCGGGGGGTTTATATATGGAATAACAGATACCCGGGAGTGAGTTACAGGCTGGAATCTAATCGAGGGGTTCGGGGGGTTTATATATAGAATAACAGATACCCGGGAGTGAGTTACAGGCTGGAATCTAATCGAGGGGTTCGGGGGGTTTATATATAGAATAACAGATACCCGGGAGTGAGTTACAGGCTGGAATCTAATCGAGGGGTTCGGGGGGTTTATATATAGAATAACAGATACCCAGGAGTGAGTTACAGACTGGAATCTAACCGAGGGGTTCGGGGGGTTTTATATATAGAATAACAGATACCCGGGAGTGAGTTACAGGCTGGAATCTAATCGAGGGGTTCGGGGGGTTTATATATAGAATAACAGATACCCGGGAGTGAGTTACAGGCTGGAATCTAACCGAGTGGTTCGGGGGTTTATATATAGAATAACAGATACCCGGGAGTGAGTTACAGGCTGGAATCTAATCGAGGGGTTCGGGGGGTTTATATATAGAATAACAGATACCCGGGAGTGAGTTACAGGCTGGAATCTAACCGAGGGGTTCGGGGGTTTATATATAGAATAACAGATACCCGGGAGTGAGTTACAGGCTGGAATCTAACCGAGGGGTTCAGGGGCA
>NC_141012.1:2132502-2200002 GCF_052327205.1 Somniosus microcephalus
CGTCTCATCCGAGCAACGCGTGGGTGAAATAACATACACCAGGGCTTCAATTCTAGAACCTAGCGGGGAAACCTGTGGGGAGCACCGTGGTCACAGGGACATCTCTCTATTGCGCGCAGCATGCAAAGGGTTAACCTCCCAAACTGGCGTGTAAGGAAATAGTAAGAGCTAGCTGCTGTAACTGGACCTTGAGTGCAGGGTCTATTTAAACTCAGGCCCACAGCCTGCTCACTCCAAATAGAGCAGGTGGCATCACCAGCTCCTAAAAATAATATTTCAAACACTTAGAAACATAGGAACAGGAGTAGGCCATTCGGCCCTGCTCCGCCATTCAATGTGATCATGGCTGATCATCCAAACCCTAGCACCCGGTCCCTACACCAACAGCCATCCCACCCCACGTATTTAATCCCCCCTAACACTAAGGGCCAATTTTTTTTTTTAATCATGGCCAATCAACCTAACCCGCACATCTTTGGACTGTGGGAGGAAACCGGAGCACCCGGAGAAAACCTACGCAAACACGGGGAGAATGTGCAAACTCCACACAGACAGTCACCCGAAGCACGGATTTGAACCCGGGTCCCTGGCGCTGTGAGGCAACAGTGCTAACCACTATGCCACCATGCTGTGGCTTTAATTGACAGAGCGAGAAATTATCTTTATTTTATTTGTTTTATATAACGGTACCTTTGCCCAGATTCTGTATATAACACACCCGGTGTCAGTCCCTACCTTGAAGTGTGAACTAGTTTGTGTTAAATGTACAAACGATTGTTCCTGTAAAAGGGGTTTTGCTTATAACCTGCTCTCACTGATAACCTGCAACTAGATTTCAGAACCATTTTCGAATGTAAAATACTGTTGCTATATTGGGGTGGGGGGGGGGGGGGTGGGGGGAGAGGGATAATTACACGAGGCATTAAGTTTGGGATTCTCGTAGTTTATATTTCGGGTTTGAAGTAGTTCCCCCGGCTCTTCCTCTCGCCCCCTCTCTAGGGCAAAGGAGGATTTTTTTTTTAAGTAAAATGTTTCCATTTTTGGATACAATTCTTGTAGATTTGAGTCAGCGTCAAATGATCTTGGTGGAGCATGACCCCGCCCCCCCCCGCGAGAGATGCTGCAATGCAGAGCACCCCCTTAATGACTCACAGTGTGTGGGGTGTGTGGGGGGGGTTCACAGGGTGGGGTGGGAGGGGTTCACAGTGTGGGGTGTGTTGTGGGATGTTCACAGTGTGAGGTATGTTGTGGGGGTTCACAGTGTGGGGGGTACATTCTGGGGGTGCTCATAGTGCGGGGTACATTCTGGGGGTTCACAGTGCGGGGTACGTTCTGGGGTTCACAGTGTGGGGTACGTTCTGGGGTTCACAGTGTGGGGTACGTTCTGGGGTGCTCACAGTGCGGGGTACATTCTGGGGGTGCTCACAGTGCGGGGTACATTCTGGGGGTTCACAGTGTGGGGTACGTTCTGGGGTGCTCACAGTGCGGGGTATGTTCTGGGGGTTCACAGTGTGGGGGGTACATTCTGGGGGTGCTCACAGTGCGGGGTACGTTCTGGGGGTTAACAGTGTGGGGTACGTTCTGGGGGGTTCACAGTGTGGGGGTACGTTCTGGGGGTGCTCACAGTGCAGGGTACGTTCTGGGGGTGCTCACAGTGCGGGGTATGTTCTGGGGGGGTTCACAGTGCGGGGTACGTTCTGGGGGTGCTCACAGTGCAGGGTACGTCTGGGGTGCTCACAGTGCGGCGTATGTTCTGGGGGTTCACTGTGGGGGTACATTCTGGGGGTGCTCACAGTGCGGGGTATGTTCTGGGGGTGCTCACAGTGTGGGGTACATTCTGGGGGTTCACAGTGTGGGGTACGTTCTGGGGTGCTCACAGTGCGGGGTACGTTCTGGGGGTTCACAGTGTGGGGGGTACATTCTGGGGGTGCTCACAGTGCGGGGTACATTCTGGGGGTTCACAGTGTGGGGTACGTTCTGGGGGTGCTCAGTGCGGGGTACGTTCTGGGGGTGCTCACAGTGCGGGATACGTTCTGGGGTGCTCACAGTGCGGGGTACGTTCTGGGGGTTCACAGTGTGTGGTACGTTCTGGGGGTTCACAGTGCGGGGTACGTTCTTGGGGGTTCACAATCTGGGGTACGTTCTGGGGTTCACAGTGTGGGATGTGTTCTGGGGGTTCACAGTGTGGGGTAAATTCTGGGGCTGCTCACAGTGCGGGCTACGTTATGGGGGTTCACAATGTGGGTTGTGTTCTGGGGGTTCACAGTCTGGGGTGTGTTCTGGGGGTTCACAGTGCGGTGTATATTCTGGGGTGCTCACAGTGTGGGGTGTGTTCTGGGGGTTCACAGTGCGGGCTACGTCTGGGCGGTTCACAATGTGGGGTGTGTTCTGGGGGTTCACAGTGCGGGCTACGTTCTGGGGGTTCACAGTGCGGGCTACGTTCTGGGGGTTCACAGTTTGAACTGTTCTGTGTTCCATTTTTAGATTCCTGGGACTTTAGCTTCTTCACCTGGAGCCAGACATGGAGTAAACAGAACAAAATTTCACAGCAGAGAGATTCAGATCCTGGAAGCCCCCTCACAGGTATTTCGGGGGGATTGGAATGATCCGTGTCACTCACCATGAAAGACAGACTTGCATTTCTATAGCGCCTTTCACAAACCCGCGACGTCCCAAAGCGCTTTACAGCCAATGAAGTACTTAAGTGTAGTCACTGTTGTAATGTGGGAAACATGGCAGCCAATGTGATAATGATCAGATAATCAGTTTTACTAATGTTGGTTGAGGGATAAATATTGGCCCCAGGACACCGGGGAGAACTCCCCCTGCTCTTTGAATCGTGCAGAGGGATCTTTACACCCACCTGAGAAGGAGTTGAAACCTGCCAGTAATTTCTGACACATGCAGCTGCCACTGAGGTCGACCACTTCCCTATTTTGACCTCGTACAGATGACCAGGTTCTGTCTGCTCGAGGGTGCCCGCACACACGCAGTCGATATTTCGCAGTTACAGGTGCAGTGGGAGTAACATCAGCCACTCGAGCCTGTTCCGCCATTCAATCAGATCACGGCTGGCCTAGACCTCATCTCCATTTACCTGCCTTTGCTCCATATCATTTGCTACCCTTTCCCAAAACAAATCTGTATCCCAGTCTTGAAAGCTCGAATTAACCTCCAGCATCCACAGCCTTCTGGGGGAGAGAGTTCTAGATTTCTGCTAAAGTGTTATCTGCAAACTTGGAAACACAACTCCAATTCCTCCAATTCATCAATAAATATGGTGAAAAGTTGAGGCTCCAGAATAGATCCCTGGGGAACGTCACTGGTCACATCCACCAATCCGAGTTTCTACCCTTTTATCCTCACTCTGGAGCACAAGCTGTCGGGATTTCCGAAGGGGAGTCGGGCAGTGTGCCGCTGGGCTCCATCAAGCTCCCAGAATAACACCCAACCCTTCACTAATAAAGCTGCAAATCACCCCCAGAACACACCAACTGCACCACTTCCCCCCCTCCGGCCTGACCACCCCCACCGGCCTGACCCCCCGGCCTGACCACCCCCCACCCCCCCCCGGCCTGACCACCCCCAACCCCCCCGGCCTGACCACCCCCCCCCGGCCTGACCACCCCCCCCCCCCCCCCGGCCTGACCACCCCCACCCCCCGGCCTGACCACCCCCACCCCCCCCCGGCCTGACCACCCCCACCCCCCCCCGGCCTGACACCACCCCGGCCTGACCACCCCCCCCTGGCCTGACCACCCCCCCGGCCTGACCACCCCCCCCCTCGGCCTGACCACCCCCCCCCCCCCGGCCTGACCACCCCACCCCCCCCCCGGCCTGACCACCCCACCCCCCCCCGGCCTGACCACCCCACCCCCCCCCCGGCCTGACCACCCCCACCCCCACCCCCCCGGCCTGACCACCCCCACCCCCACCCCCCCGGCCTGACCACCCCACCCCACCCCCGGCCTGCCACCCCCAACCCCCCCCGGCCTGACCACCCCCCCCCCCTGGCCTGACCACCCCCCCCCCGGCCTGACCCCACCCCCCCGGCCTGACCACCCCACCCCCCCCCGGCCTGACCACCCCACCCCCCGGCCTGACCCCCCCCCCCCTGGCCTGACCACCCCCACCCCCCCCGGCCTGACCACCCCCACCCCCCCCGGCCTGACCACCCCACCCCCCCGGCTGACCCCCCCCCCCCCGGCCTGACCACCCCCACCCCCCCCCCGGCCTGACCACCCCCACCCCCCCCCCCGGCCTGACCACCCCCACCCCCCCGGCCTGTCCACCCCACCCCCCCCCGGCCTGACCACCCCCACCCCCACCCCCCCCGGCCTGACCACCCCCACCCCCAACCCCCCCCGGCCTGACCACCCCACCCCACCGGCCTGCCCACCCCCAACCCCCCCGGCCTGACCACCCCCACCCCACCGGCCTGCCCACCCCAACCCCCCCCGGCCTGACCACCCCACCCCCACCCCCCCCGGCCTGACCACCCCCACCCCCCCGGCCTGACCACCCCCACCCCCCCGGCCTGACCACCCCCAACCCCCCCCCGGCCTGACCACCCCCACCCCACCCGGCCTGACCACCCCAACCCCCCCCCCCGGCCTGACCAACCCCCCCCGGCCTGACCACCCCCACCCCCCCCCGCCCCTGACCACCCCCACCCCCGGCCTGACCACTCCCCTCTCCGGCCCGATCTGGATCCCTCCCTCTCAAACATGCCTTTCGCCGCCGATGCGGACTCCAGTTCCGATCTGCGTGCAGTTATTGCGAGGCTGTCCAGCAATGCGAGCATTCCCGGGGAGCAGCTGCCTGGAGCTGCATTGCAGGCTGATGGTATAAAGCACCCAGGGTGCACAGGTCAGCTTCCCTGTCCTCGCCACTCTTGCATTTGAGCCGGTTTTGATTCAGGTTTTTGGATGTTGTGGCCTGGAGACTAAATCAGAGGGTGTGTCGTTAAATGTAATTCCCCGTCCCGCATGTTTGCTGCAAGTCTGAATCTGACTTGTTTCTACACCTCAAACAGCTGAGACTTTGCAGAACCCTTAGTTCCCAGGTCACACAATGATGGTAAATCCTCGCTCCAGGACCCTCGTCCCTCCGATCTCCTTGGCTCGAGCCGCGCGGTTCTCGGCCCGGCTGGGCTGCTGGGACTGTGTAACGGTGAGCAGCTTTGTGGTTTCCTGGAGAGGGGGGAGGGTTGGGTGAGGGACTGCCAGTCACGGGAGTATTGAGGGGAGGGTGCTGAGCACCTGGCGATGTTTTACTATGTTAAAAGTGCTGAAGTCCCTTGTGTACAAGGCTTGTATTGCCTTGAGTATAGAAGATTAAGGGGTGATGTCAGGAAGCATTTCTTCACACAAAGGGTAGTGGAAATCTGGAACTCACCCACTCGCCCCCCCCCTCAAAAAAAAAAAGCTGTTGAGTCTGGGGATCAGTTTGAGATTTCAAAACTGAGATTGCTAGGTTTTTGTTGGGTAAGGGTTAGGGAGCCAAGGCGGGTAAATGGAGTTAAGATGTAGATCAGCCATGATCTAACTGCATGGCTGTGGAGGGGCTGAACGGCCTCCTCCTGTTCCTGTGTTCCCATAAATGCAAGTTGTTGCTGTCGCTTTACAGATTGTGGGACGTGGGGGCCAGAGAATCTTGCAGTAGACACTTGTGCTTTGAGTTGTGGCCTTTTGCCAAGTACAGAATGTGTTTGGAAATGGATCGTGAATTCAGTTCTAAGGGTTGCTTCATTGTTGGAGAAAATTAATTGAATTGATGTCAAACAACCCACATCAGGAGACAAAAAAAGGTGTGGAAAAGATTGACTTTTTTGTTTAAAAAAAAAAGGCTTTTTATGTCTGCTTTACAGTTTAGATATTTCCAGGCAGGCCATTTGAAAACTCAGCTGTCTGATCCCAAACTGGACAAGTGGTGGCTGAGTATTGGCAGCTTCTGACTGTATATTGGAGTTGGAAATCTTGATTGGGCGTTTCTGAAAGGTCTTGGTGCAAGTTCATTATTCCATGCGAGTCCCAAAGTCGGAGGGAGGTGCCTGGGATTTTGTTACCAAACTGTGGCCACTTTCAGCCACCCTGTCGTGTGCCTCCTCTATCTGACCAAGTGCAAACCGTGGCCGGAGCCTGAGTGGCCAGCTGTTGCCCCCGTAATGTGCCGGTGTTGATTGCCACACCGACTGGCCTTGTCTGTCATTGCATTCCTTATCAGGAAGTGAAGAAAGAGGATAATTTTAGATTCACATTCCGTTCTGTGTTGAGATAGCTGAGCCGTGTTAACCCTTTAGTCCCAGCTGGCATTGCGGGCATGTAACCCAGAATCCTCGAGCAACACCAGGGGCTTGTAGGGGCTGAAACATGAGGCAGTGGAGGTAGGGAGGGGGCGGCGCTGGTCTTTGGGGATAACAACTGCAGTCCTATCAACACCTCCTTGTGTGCCTTGAGTTTGTCGTCTGAACTCTGAAGATTGGATTCCTGTTTACAGTACTGTGAGGGGGAATCTGTACTGGTTCGGGGCAGGGAATGTTTCACCCGGGAGTAGATTGTTTCTGCTGAAATCGCTGTTCATGGACTTCAAGGGTCGAAGATGGCGCAAGATCCCTGTCTCAATGGCCGTGAATGTTCAATAGTTTGGAGTTGGTGAGTTTATGACTGATACGCTGTGCAGTTTGTATGACGGAATTGTAAGCCCATTTATATAGAAGATCCTTCCAGTGTGATATATAGTATTCTGCAGAGGAACGTTCCCCATGCTGACTCAGGGAAACGTTCACTATCACTCCCCAGCTCTCTCCAGTTAAAAGTGCTCCTTTTTCTGGTCATTTAGATGAAACCAGAAACAACCTTTAGTTTTGATTTTTTTAACCCCCTCCCTCCAGTTCAGATGACGGGACAGGGATTCATTCAGCAACAGATGCCCGTTTTCACTCACGTGCGGCACTCTATCGTGTGGCTGCTCACTTTACCGGAGGACGAATTATGTGCTTGAATTATAAGTGTTATAAATTGAAATTGAGTTTGATACAAACTTAAATTGCAGCTTGTGATCTTTAAAAAATCTTACCAACTCGGTTTGTTTCTTTTTATGTTGCGAGAGTTGCAGTCTGGGAGAGTTTTACTTCCCTCACTGGGGATACTCTGAACTCGGTTAGTGTTTGATGATACTTTGCCCCTGAGAGCTGACGCTCTTTACGGTTTCAGGTTGAATCCCAAGGTCGATCGGTAGATAATGCTGCCGGGAAATAGAGCACTTCCCCTTTCGGGCACCCAGTGTCCGCATCAAACTCCAGGGCAGGTACAGCACGGGTTAGATACAGAGTAAAGCTCCCTCTACACTGTCCCATCAAACACTCCCAGGGCAGGTACAGCACGGGTTAGATACAGAGTAAAGCTCCCTCTACACTGTCCCATCAAACACTCCCAGGGCAGGTACAGCACGGGGTTAAATACAGAGTAAAGCTCCTCTACACTGTCCCATCAAACACTCCCAGGGCAGGTACAGCACGGGGTTAAATACAGAGTAAAGCTCCCTCTACACTGTCCCATCAAACACTCCCAGGGCAGGTACAGCACGGGTTAGATACAGAGTAAAGCTCCCTCTACACTGTCCCATCAAACACTCCCAGGGCAGGTACAGCACGGGTTAGATACAGAGTAAAGCTCCCTCTACACTGTCCCATCAAACACTCCCAGGGCAGGTACAGCACGGGGTTAAATACAGAGTAAAGCTCCCTCTACACTGTCCCATCAAACACTCCCAGGGCAGGTACAGCAAGGGTTAGATACAGAGTAAAGCTCCCTCTACACTGTCCCATCAAACACTCCCAGGGCAGGTACAGCATGGGTTAGATACAGAGTAAAGCTCGCTCTACACTGTCCCATCAAACACTCCCAGGGCAGGTACAGCACGGGTTAGATACAGTGTAAAGCTCCCTCTACACTGTCCCATCAAACACTCCCAGGGCAGGTACAGCACGGGGTTAGATACAGAGTAATGCTCCCTCTACACTGCCCCATCAAACGCTCCCAGGGCAGGTACAGCACGGGTTAGATACAGAGTAAAGCTCCCTCTACACTGTCCCAACATGTGCCTCACCCTCAATCTCCCAGGTTCCCACACCAGCAGTGCTGTGGCCTCTTGGAGTGCGATTACCAATCTAGTGTGAAATTCTGGGTGGTTTTGTGGTGTTGCTGTTGACCACTGAATGAGGTTTATTCTGCTCATTCCACCTGGAACTCTGACAGACCGAAGACACGTTGAGCCCCTCAGTCTTCCTGGATTTGACTCCAGGTTGCAGGGTTGAAAGGTTAAACCACCGCACCACCCAGTCCCTTGGGCTGCTGTTTGCTCCATCGCTCGCACTGCTGCCCTTGGGTGTGCTCGGTAAGAGTATAATGTTACATTTCTTTCCTTTAGGAACATGCCCTGGATTTGTGGGTACTGTAGAAGCGCAAGCTCTGTATAGTGGAACTTGCTGAACCTGTTCCCAGAGTTTGCTAGACACAGAATCAATCAGCTTCAGTGGTGGCACTCTCAACTCTTCAGTCAGATGGTCGTGGGTTCAACCCTCGCCCCAGGACCTGAGCACATAATCCAGGCTAACGCCGCACTGTCGGAGGGGCAGTACTGAGGGAGCGCCGCACTGTCGGAGGGGCAGTACTGAGGGAGCGCCGCACTGTCAGCGGGGCAGTACTGAGGGAGCGCCGCACTGTCGGAGGGGCAGTACTGAGGGAGCGCCGCACTGTCGGAGGGGCAGTACTGAGGGAGCGCCGCACTGTCGGAGGGGCAGTACTGAGGGAGCGCTGCACTGTCGGAGGGGCAGTACTGAGGGAGCGCTGCACTGTCAGAGGGGCAGTACAGAGGGAGCGCCGCACTGTCGGAGGGTCAGTACTGAGGGAGCACTGCACTGTCAGTGGGGCAGTACTGAGGGAGCGCTGCACTGTTGGAGGGGCAGTACTGAGGGCGCGCCGCACTGTCGATGGGGCAGTACTGAGGGAGCGCTGCACTGTCGGAGGGGCAGTACTGAGGGAGCGCCGCACTGTCGGAGGGGCAGTACTGAGGGAGCGCTGCACTGTCGGAGGGGCAGTACTGAGGGAGCGCTGCACTGTCGGAGGGGCAGTACTGAGGGAGTGCGGCACTGTCGGAGGGGCAGTACTGAGGGAGCGCGGCACTGTCGGAGGGGCAGTACTGAGGGAGCGCCGCACTGTCGGAGGGGCAGTACTGAGGGAGCGCCGCACTGTCGGAGGGGCGGTACTGAGGGAGCGCCGCACTGTCGGCGGTCAGTACTGAGGGAGCGCCGCACTGTCGGAGAGGCGGTGCTGAGGGAGTGCTGCACTGTCGGAGCGGCAGTACTGAGGGAGTGCCGCACTGTCGGAGGGCAGTACTGAGGGAGCGCCGCACTGTCAGAGAGGCGGTACTGAGGGAGTGCTGCACTGTCGGAGGGGCAGTTCTGAGGGAGCGCCGCACTGTCAGAGGGGCAGTACAGAGGGAGCGCCGCACTGTCGGAGGGGCAGTACTGAGGGAGCGCCGCACTGTCGGAGGGGCAGTACTGAGGGACAGCTGCACTGTCGGAGGGTCAGTACTGAGGGAGAGCTGCAGTGTCGGAGGTGCCGTCTTTCGGATGATAACTTAAACCGAGGCCCCGTCTGCCCCCTCAGGTGGACGTAAAATGTCCCATGGTATGTTTTCCAAAGTGTCCTGGCCAACATTCCACCTTTAACTAATGCCACCAATACAGATTAACTGGCCATTCCTATCACGTACGGTGCTTATGTTGCTTTTTAAAAAAAAATTTTTTTTATTCGTTTATGGAATGTGGGCATCGCTGGCAAGGCCAGCATTTATTGCCCTTGAGAAGGTGGTGGTGGAGGTGGTGGTGAGCCGCCTTCTTGAACTGCTGCAGTCCGTGTGGTGAAGGTACTCACGCAGTGCTGTTAGGGAGGGAGTTCCAGGATTTTGACCCAGCGACGATGAAGAAACGGCGATATACTTGCAACTCGGGATGGTGTGTGACTTGGAGGGGATCTTGGAGGTGGTGGTGTTCCCATGCACCTGCTGCCCTTGTCCTTCTAGGTGGGAGAGGTCGCGGGTTTGGGAGGTGCTGCTGAAGAAGCTTTGGCGAGTTGCTGCAGTGCATCTTGTAGATGGTACACACTGCAACCACGCTGCGCCAGTGGTGGATGGATTGAATGTTTAAGGTAGTGGATGGGGTGCCAATCAAGCGGGCTGCTTTGTCCTGGATGGTGTCGAGCTTCTTGAGTGTTGTTGGAGCTGCACTCATCCAGGCAAGTGGAGAGTATTCCATCACACTCCTGACTTGTGCCTTGTAGATGGTGGAAAGGCTTTGGGGAGTCAGGAGGTGAGATACTCGCCGCAGAATACCTAGTTTCTGACCTGCTCTTGTTGCCACAGTATTTATGTGGTTGGTCTAGTTAAGTTTCTGGTTAATGGTGACCCCCAGGATGTTGATCGTGGGGGATTCGGCGATGGTAATGCCATTGAATGTCAAGGGAAGGTGGTTAGACTCTCGCTTGTTGGAGATAATCATAGCTGTAGTGTATGTACCTTTAAGAGAGAACTACTTTTACAGCTCCTGTATACTGTAGTACCGGCAGTGACCACACCTGTATATAAGCCTTGAGCATGCCTCTGTACTGTTAGTCTTTAGACTACCCTCCTCCAGTAAACACCTGTTGATTGTTAAGTTACAGCCTCCGTCTAGTTATTGGAAAACATCATACTTTAAGAATCATGGATTCAACAGTGGCGACGAGGTCGATTCGAATCTACCTGCAACTCTGCATTTCCCTTCAGGGATTCGCTCCGGGAGGACGGTGGAAGAAAGTCGAGGCCAGAAGCACGGGCGTCGACCACGAGCAACCGCCCAGTCATCCGGCAGAGAGTGAACATCACAGGGGAGGCTGTTGAGAGCCGGGCTTGGTTCCCCAGCCACGATGATCCAGCAACAGACTGGCAACAGGTACAGCACAGACCCTTCCCGGACAGCGGCGGCTGGAGCTGACCGACGGCACAGAAAAAGCCAAGCAGCGTCGACCGGGTAAGAGAGAGGGTGAAGCGCACAGGGTGCAGCCGGGGGTTGAAAACCGAGTGGCGTCGAGGAAAAACAAAAAAAAAAGAGAGAGGGTAAAGCAGCAGCCGGGCTCAGGACCGAGCGGTGGCAACGGGAGAGGCGCACAGGAGAACGCGCAGAGCACGGCCAGGGCTCAAGGGCTGAACAGCGTCCGCGGGGGAAAGAAAGGAAGCGCGGGAGATGCCATTGAGCCGCGGAGAAGAAGGGAGAGCGCGGGAGACTCCATTTTAGAAGCCGCAGCGGAGAAGAAGGGCGAGCGTGGGAAGAAAGGAAGGCGCGGGAGACGCCATTTTGTGCCAGCGGAGAAGAAGGGAGAGCGCGGGAGACGCCATTTTAGACAGTTAAATCACACCCAGGGATGCCAAAGAGTGGCAGTATCACTGCGTTCGACAATGAAGTCGAAGATTGGGCGACATATGTGGAACGCATTGAGGTGTACTGCAGGGCGAATGAAGTGCCAGATGCTAGGAAAGCACTGGTTTTGTTAAATTCCATGGGTGCAAAAACGTATGGCTTACTGCGAAACCTAATAACCCCAGAGAAGCCAGTGGATAAGAATTTCGAAAGCATAGTGGAAATCATACAGGACCACTTAAACCCCACACCGCTGCTGATAGCAGAAAGATTTAAGTTCCACAAAAGGAACCAGCATAAAGCCGAAAGTAATGCTGAGTACTTAACGGAACTGCGCAAGCTATCGAAACACTGCCAGTTTGGAGTGGGACTAGCAGATACGTTAAGGGATAAGTTTGTGTGTGGGCTTCAAAGTGAAGGAACCCAGAAACGGCTTCTATCAGAAAAGGATCTTATGCTGGACAAGGCTTTCAGCATGGCAGTATCACACGAAGCAGCTGCAAGGGGCGCTGCAGAGATACAACGGAGGCCGCAAGAATATGGCACCAATGAAATGTCATATGGAGCAGGGAAGTGTTATCGCTGCGGCAGAACAACACACGACCAGAAGGATTGTTGGTTCAAGGGCCAAGTGTGCAGACAGTGTGGAAAAGCAGGACACATAGCAAGAGTCTGCAGGTCAGGGAAGAAAACCAGCAGCAAGAAATCTCCACAGGAGAAGTACAAAAAGGTACATAAGGTGATGGACAGTAGTTCAGACAAACAGAAAAGTGATACAGACTCCGGAAGCAAGGAGCTGGGTTGTCTGAAACTACATAAGGCAATCAAAATGGAGGATCACCAGACTATCTGGGTTACACTCAAGATAGACGGAGTCCAAGTGAAAATGGAATTGGACACAGGATCAGCCCTAACAGTCATAAACCAAAGGGACTACAAGCGGCTATTTTCACATATACCCTTGAAAGCTACAGAGATTGTCTTGAAGACGTACATGGGGCAAAAAGTCTACCCCAAAGGAAAAATAAGGGTGAAAGTGATATACAAAGGCCAGGAAATACCTAAAATGGACCTATATGTATTGCCAGATGGAGGACCACCACTACGTGGACGTGAATGGATCTGGAAGATACAATTAGATTGGCATTCCATACAGGAACTGAAGGTTGAGACCAAAAAGGATGACGACGTCACACCTGGACGACTGTCAAAAATGCTAACTGACGCACAAGAAGTGTTCCAGGAGGGACTCGGAACACTAAAAGGCATAACAGCAACGATTAAAATAGAGGAAAATGCAAGCCCAAAGTTTTTTATGCGATACGACCAGCCGTTGAAGCAGAGCTGGAAGGGTTGGAACGTTCAGGAGTACTGTCCAAAGTAGACTGGAGCGAGTGGGCTACACCCATCGTTCTGTAATGAAGAGGTCGTTGAGTAATACGCCTGGGGAACCAAAGAAGGTCCGCATCTGTGGGGATTTTAAGGTGACAGTGAACCCAGTCCTTCACACGGTACAATATCCGCTTCCATGGATTGAGGATATTTTTGCCTCGCTATCTGGAGGTAAACGCTTCACCAAAATTGATCTGGCCCAGGCGTACTTGCAAATGGAGGTAGAAGAAGCCTCGAAACAATACCTCACGATCAACACTCATAAAGGTCTCTACCAATACAACCGGTTGGTGTTCGGGGTAGCATCGGCTCCAGCTATTTGGCAAAGGGCAATGGATCAAGTCCTGCAAGGGATTCCAGGGACCCAGTGTTATTTGGACGACATCCTGGTCACGGGCGAAAATGACAGTGATCACCTCGCCAACCTGGAGAAGGTGCTCACTAGATTAAAGGAATATGGGCTACGAGCTAATCGCCACAAGTGCGAGTTTTTCCAGAAGCAGATCTTGTATTGTGGCCACGTTATTGATGAAGAGGGGTTACATAAGTCCCCTGAAAAGATTGAGGCAGTAGTCAAGGCTCCAGCACCGGAAAATGTGTCACAACTGAGGTCGTTCCTCGGGCTGGTAAACTACTACCATAAGTTCTTACCAAATTTGTCTACAGTATTACACCCACTGAACACCCTACTGCAAACGGGGGTACCATGGAAGTGGAAGGACGAATGTAAACGAGCTTTCCAGAAGTGCAAAGAATTGATCACATCAAAAGAGGTGTTGGCCCATTTCAACCCAGCACTACCAATTCGGTTGGCATGTGATGCATCACCCTATGGTATTGGAGCGGTGCTGTTGCACAAATTCCCAGACGGGTTGGAGAGGCCAGTAGCCTTTGCGTCTCAGTCACTAACCTCAGCCGAGCGCAACTACGCCCAGATCGACAGGGAGGCCCTCAGCCTAGTACGGGGAGTAAAAAAATTCAACCACTATCTGCATGGGCAGAAGTTCACCTTGCTGACTGACCACCAACCACTTGTCTCCATCTTTAATCCAAAAAAGGGCGTTCCGGTGATGACTGCACAATGGCTACAAAGATGGTCCCTTTTTCTAGGGGCGAACCAATATGAAATAGAGTATAAAGGCACGAAACAGCATGGAAACGCTGATGGGCTATCACGCCTGCCACTGCCTACTGTGGAGGAAGCACCAGCAGTGGACCCTATCAAAATATTTTATTCGTCGATAATTGAACGATTGCCAGTAACTAACGCGGATATAGAGAAGGAGATCCGCAATGATCCGACACTGTCTCGGGTATATGATTTGACGGTGAGGAGATGGCCAACACATGGCGACTCACTGTTGCCAGCATTCTCATCCAGAAGAGAACAGCTGTCATTATGCCAGGGGACAGTGATGTGTGGATCCCGAGTGGTAATTCCACCCAAGTTAAGGGAGAGAGTGCTCAATGAGCTTCACGAAGGTCATCTGGGCGGGGTGAAAATGAAAAGCCTTGCTAGGGCTTATGTGTGGTGGCCGGGGATCGATCAGCAAATCGAGGACCTAACCAAGAGCTGCTCAGGATGCCAGAAGGTCCAAAATGCACCACCACATGCCCCTCTACACCCATGGGAGTGGCCCTCCTCTCCATGGCAACGGGTGCATATTGGTTTTGCTGGTCCATTCATGGACTCAATGTTCTTAATAGCAGTGGATGCGCACTCGAAATGGCCTGAGGTGATAAAAATGTCCTCAACCACTACAGAGAAAACGATTGCAGTCCTACGGACCATATTTGCCAGGAATGGCTTGCCAGAGCAGATTTGCTCTGATAATGGACCATAGTTTGTGTCCGAAGAGTTTCGGAAATTTATGAGAAGGAATGGGGTAAGGCATTACACATCCGCCCCGTATCATCCAGCCACAAATGGATTGGCTGAGAGGTTCGTACAAACCTTTAAAAAGGCGATAAAGGCCATGTGCGATGATGAAATTCCACTACAGCATAAGGTGGACAATTTCCTGTTAGCCTACAGAAATGCGACACATGCAGTTACCAACCAGACCCCAGCCATGATTTTCTTTAACCGAAGGTTGAGATCTCGTCTGGATTTGCTCAGACCAAATGTGCGAAGGAATGTTGAGGATAAGCAATTCCAGCACATCAATGAGAAGCCGACAAAGAGCTTCAATGTAGACAACCAGTCTTGGCCCGTGACTACCGAACAGAGAAATGGCAACCCGGAACGATATACACACGGCAGGGGCCATTAATGTACACAGTGGATGTCGGGGAGAACATTGTGAGACGCCACGTCGACCAGATCCTAGCGTCACAGGAACGAGTCAACCCCATGTCTCGCGTACCTGGGGATGAACCCAACATACCGGTAGCATTTACCTCAGAAACAGTAGCAGCGGAAACTGATGAACTAACCGACGAAAGGGGGCCAGCATCGCCTCCGCACCAAGAACAAGAACCTCAGGAAAGGCGCTATCCAGAGAGGATCAGGAAGCCGCCCCAAAGACTGAATCTATAAATGGACTATTTCAGTGTAATGTGCATGTTAAAGTGTTAACTGTTATTTGAATGTTATGGGTACTGCTAATCTAAAAGGGGAGGAATTGTAGTGTATGTACCTTTTTAAGAGAGAACTACTTTTACAGCTCCTGTATGCTGTAGTACCGGCAGTGACCATACCTGTATATAAGCCTTGAGCATGCCTCTGTACTGTTAGTCTTTAGACTACCCTCCTCCAGTAAACACCTGTTGATTGTTAAGTTACAGCCTCCGTCTAGTTATTGGAAAACATCATACTTTAAGAATCACGGATTCAACAATAGCCTGGCACTTCTGTGGCGCGAATGTTACCTGCCACTTATCAGCCCAAGCCTGAACGTCATCCAGGTATTGTTGCATGCGGGCATGGACTGCTTCATTATCTGAGGAGTTGTGAATGGCGCTGAACACTGTGCAGTCATCAGCGAACATCCCCATTTCTGACCTTATGTTGGAGGGAAGGTCATTGATGAAGCAGCTGAAGATGGTTGGGCCTAGGACACTGCCCTGAGGAACTCCTGCAGCGATGTCCTGGGGCTGTGATGATTTGACCTTCAACCACCACAACCATCTTCCTTTGTGCTAGGTATGACTCCAGCCAGTGGATCGTTTTACCCCTGATTCCCATTGACTTCAGTTTTACTAGGGCTCCTTGATGCCAGACTCGGTCAAATGCTGCCTTGATGTCAAGGGCAGTCACTCTCACCTCACCCCTGGAATTCAGCTCCTTTGTCCATGTTTGGACCAAGGCTGTAATGAGTTCGGGAGCCAAGTGGTTTTGGCGGAACCCAAACTGGGCATCAGTGAGCAGGTTATTGGTGAGTAAGTGCCGCTTGATAGCACTGTCGATGACACCTTCCATCACTTTGCTGATGATTGAGAGTAGACTGATGGGACGGTAATTGGCCGGGTTGGATTTGTCCTGCTTTTTGTGGACAGGACATACCTGGGCAGTTTTCCACATTGTCGGATAGATGCCAGTGTTGTAGCTGTACTGGAACAGCTTGGTAGAGGCACGGCTAGTTCTGGAGCACAAGTCTTCAGCACGATAGCCGGGATGTTGTCGGGGCCCATAGCCTTTGACGTGTCCAGTGTGCTCAGCCGTTCCTTGATATTATGTGGAGTGAATCGAATTGGCTGAAGACTGGCTTCTGTGATGGTGGGGACCTTGGGAGTCGGCCAATATGGTTCATCCACTTGGCACTTCTGGCTGAAGATGGTTGCAAACGCTTCAGCCTTGTCTTTTGCACTCACGTGCTGGGCTCCATCATCATTGAGGATGGGGATATTCATGATGGATCCTCCTCCTGTTAGTTGTTTAATGGTCCACCACCATTCACGACTGGATGTGGCAGGGCTGCAGAGCTTTGATCTGATCCATTGATTGTGGGATTGCTTAGCCCTGTCTATAGCATGCTGCTTCTGCTTTTTAGCATGCATGTAGTCCTGTGTTGCAGCTTCCCCAGGTTGGCACCTCATTTTTAGGTACGCCTGGTGCTGCTCCTGGCACGCTCTTCTACACTCCATATTGAACCAGGGTTGGTCCCCTGGCTTGGTGGTAAAGGTAGAATGAGGGATATGCCAGGCCATGAGGTTACAGATTGTGGTGGAATACAATTCTGCTGCTGCTGATGGCCCACAGCGCCTCATGGATGCCCAGTTTTGAGCTGCTAGATCTGTTCTGAATCTATCCCATTTAGCACAGTGGTAGTGTCACACAGCACAATGGAGGGTGTCCTCAGTGTGAAGACGGGACTTCGTCTCCACAATGACTGTGCGGTGGTCACTGCTACCAAAACTGTCATGGACAGATGCATCTGCGACAGGTAGATTGGTGAGGACGAGATCAAGTAGGTTTTTCCCTCGTGTTGGTTCTCTCACCACCTGTCGCAGGCCCAGACTGGTAGTTATGTCCTTCAGGACTCGGCCAGCTCGGTCAGTAGTGGTGCTACCGAGCCACTCTTGGTGATGGACATTGAAGTCCCCCACCCAGAGTACATTCTGTGCTCTTGCTACTCTCATTGCTTCTTCCAAGTGGTGTTCAACATGGAGGAGTACTGATACATCAGCTGAGGAAGGGTGGTAGGTGGTAATCAGCAGGAGGTTTCCTTGCCCATGTTTGACCTGAAGCCATGAGACTTCATGGGGTCTGGAGTCAATGTTGAGGACTCCCAGGGCCACTCCTTCCCGACTGTATACCACTGTGCCACCACCCCTGGTGGGTCTGTCCTGCCGGTGGGACAGGACATACCCAGGGATGGTGATGGAGGAGTTTGGTACATTGGCTGAAAGGTATGATTCTGTGAGTATGACGATGTCAGGCTGTTGATTGACTAGTCTGTGGGACAGCTCTCCCAATTTTGGCACAAATCCCCAGATGTTGGTGAGGAGGACTTTGCAGGGTTGACTGGGCTGGGTGTGCCATTGCCGTGTCCGTAGCCGGTGCAGAGGTTGATGCCGGGTGGTCCGTCCGGTTTCATTCTTATTATTTTGTTTCGTAGCGGTTTGTGACAACTGAGTGACTTGCTGGGCCATTTCAGAGGGCAGTTAAGAGTCAACCACATTACTAGACTAGTAATCCAGAGACTCATAAGACTGATGGGCTCAGCCTGTCTTCAGTCTGTTAGAGTTCCAGAGAATCGGAACCGCGGTAGATTCAGAATTTGAATTCAGCTTAAAAAAAAAATCTGAAAATAAAAAGCTGGGATCAGTAAAAGTGACTGCGGCTGCCGGATTGTCGTAAAAACCCAACAGGTTCACTGATGTCCTGTAGGGAAGGAAACCATACCCAGTCTGGCCTATGTGTGACTCCAGTCCCACACCAAGGTGGTTGACTCTTAACTGGATCACCACCTTCTCCCAGATTTACCAGTGACGCACATGTCTCGAGAATTAAAAAGAAAGCTGTTGTGGGATCGTGCTGTGCACAAATTGGCTGCTATGTTTTGCCTACAAAACAACAGTGTCTTCGAAAATGATTTGATTGGCTGTCAAACGCTCTGGGATGTCCTGAGGACATGAAAGGCACTATATAAATGTGGCTTTGTGCTGTCTGATCCACTGGCTCGGGTCCCCCCCACACTGCCTTTGCCAGCGTTTCCTCGCTCTCACCCCCTTCTCCTGGCCTCTTGAGTGATTTTCCCTTCACTGGCAGTGGGTGAGATCACAAGCTTGCAGGTTGAGGGGTGCCGGAGAAAGGTGCTCCAGCCTCGCCGCGTGAGGCTGTTACTAATTTTAAAAACTTCAAAATCTTCAAGCTGCCCCACACCATCCAGCCTTGGAGCTGTGCGTCAGGATGTCAGTTTGCTATTACGATCCTTCTGGGCAGCATTTCAAGGGTTAACCTTGCGAGCCTGGTTGTAAGGAAGCAGTGAGAGAGTATCCTCCGGACTCAAAGGAAAACAGTAAACAATGCACGCAGGGCGGAACTAGGCCAATATCCATTAATAATCACTATCCAAAAAAGAGCCACCAAATTTTGGAATCACCTACAAATGAGCAACCCCCAATGCTATCACTACGACGCCCTGAAATGCCAAGAGCTGACCATAAAGAAGAATACCCTCAGTCAACTAGTCCTGGGACTCAGTGAAGTAACTACTAACAATACTAACAATAACCAGCCCCAGGACAGTGACAGGGTAACACAAAGAATTCGACCCAACACAATCGTCGCTAAGCAAAAGGAAAAATATCTGACATATTGGGCAGAAACAACAAAAACCCAAAGCAAACTCAATTGCTACTTGGCCCTAAACAGACAATACAACATAGCTGATTACCTGACCATGGTAAAGGATAACAAACTGAGAAGAACCTTGACAAGATACAGACTTAGCGAACATAGCCTAGCGATCGAAAAAGGCAGACACAGGCAGACCAGGCTGCCAAGAGAAGACAGGATATGCTCTCACTGCAGTCAGGGAGTAGTGGAGACAGAGATGCACTTCCTCACAGCCTGTGGAAAATATCAGGGCATCAGGGAGAATTTCTACCAAAAATTCTCACAAATATGCCCTGAATTCAGAAATCTGACTGACAACCAAAAACTCCCATTCCTACTGGGGGAGGAGAGAAGCTGTGTAACACTGGCGGCACACTATGTTACAGCTTGCCACGAACAGAGGGACAACCAGTAAACTAAGAAAAGAGTATATATAAACAATGCGAATGTATATTTATACACTCAGGGATATACCTGTTTATACACTGTATGAATAGAACTGCGTTTATGTGTTCAACCATAAATGTATTTTGATGCTTTGGCAACATAAGATGTATCTTATCATGCCAATAAAGCGATTTGAATTTGAATTTGAATTTGAGAGATTTCGGTGCTGTAACTGGAGCTGCTGGCCGCGGTCTATTTAAAGCCCGGGTGCTGCACTTGGATCACGAGAGATGCAAATGGCATCTTTTCATCAGTGCTGGAAAATAACATTTCACAATAAACTTCCCACAAGGTTCAGTTTTGTATTTACAAACTGTGACATTCACTGGCTTTGACTTGTGAGGGGTCTGTTTTTTGATTGGACATCCTTTTCACTCTTGACAGAATGGAAAGCAGCGCAGCCTCACGCACGTCGTCAAGTCAGTTTCTGCAACATCCGATACCTGCAGTTACATCAGTCCCGTCACAGGCAGCGGCCCCTGGGGGGGAGCTGGATAGAATGATGGTGCTACCAGGGGTGGGGAATAGAGGGGAGGGGAGGGGGGTTAGCGCTGAGTCTGGGGTAACACCACCGTAAGAGCGGAGGTGACGACACCGAGGGGTCTCCAGATGCATCGCAATCCCTCTAGCCTGTGGGGAACCTGGAGTCTGGCTGTCGCCAGTCCAGTTTTGGACCATGCCTGTGCACCCTGCCCCTCGCTCCCTCAACTCCTGCACCCTGCCCCCTCGCTCCCTCAACCCCTCCACCCTGCCCCCTCGCTCCCTCAACCCCTGCCCCCTCGCTCCCTCAACCCCTCCACCCTGCCACCTCGCTCCCTCAACCCCTGCACCCTGCCCCCTCGCTCCCTCAACTCCTGCACCCTGGCTCCCTCAACCCCTGCCCCCTCGCTCCCTCAACCCCTGCACCCTGCCCCCTCGCTCCCTCAACCCCTGCACCCTGCCCCCTCGCTCCCTCAACTCCTGCACCCTGGCTCCCTCAACCCCTCCACCCTGCCCCCTCGCTCCCTCAACCCCTCCACCCTGCCCCCTCGCTCCCTCAACCCCTGCACCCTGCCCCCTCGCTCCCTCAACCCCTCCACCCTGCCACCTCGCTCCCTAAACCCCTCCACCCTGCAACCTCTCTTTTCCCCCCCCCCGCCCTCCCAAACCCCTCCACCCTGCCCCCTCAACCCCTCCACCCTTCCACCTCGCTCCCTAAACACCTGCACCCTGCCCCCTCGCTCCCTCAGCCCTGCCACCTTGCTCCCTAAACCCCTCCACCCTGCCACCTATATTTCCCCTCCCCCCCCCCCCAAACCCCTCCACCCTGCCCTCTTGCTCCCCACACCACTCTGTAACCTCCCCTATCTCTGCTCGGCACCATTTTATCTCCGTTGCCTTAAAGTTGCCTCCTCACTGCGAGCTGTTTTAGCTGCAGTTCTGGAGAGGGTAAGGACTGAGGGACGTGGTGAGCTTCCTGAGACACTCTTCCTAAATTCTGACACGGAATAATCTTCAGGAGTATAAACATTTGAGGGGTGTGTTGTGCTGTGTGAGTTGTGGGCCCAATGCATCTTCAGAATATCAGTGTTTGTGCCGATCATAGAATCTTGCAGCACAGAAGGAGGCCATTCGGCCTGTCGTGTCTGGGCTGGTTCTTTGAAGGAGCAGTCCTGCTTAGACCCACTCCCCTGCTTTTTGCCCCTAACCCTGTAAGATCCTCATCCTCCAGTGCCTGTCCAACTCCCTTTTTATAATGATTTCTGGCTGATTTTTCCCTCCATAACCGAGGAACCCTGAGCCAGTATAGCTCCTTCCCAACTGCTCCTCAGCGAGCTCAGCACAGACTGAAGACCGAAAGCAGAGATCTACTGGTCTGTGGAGCTCAGTCCCACACCAAGCAGCCCATTAAGCCAGAGGGGATGCAGAGGCTGATTTCTTACACAGCAAGTAAAAATGTTCACGTACTTGGGGCTCATCAAGCTCTTTCACCACGGTTAAACACAGGACTGTTCATGAGCGTCAGGAGATTTAGAACAGGTCGTTTAGCCTTGACCCTGCTCTGCTATTTTGTTAACCATGGCAAGTTCTGTCTTTTTAATCCCAAATTCCTACAACTGATAAAAATAAGTTAGGAAAGAATATTCAGTGCAATCTTTGTGGAGATGCACAAAATCTGACCAAACAAGGTTCTGTTAATATTCAGCAGGCCTTGAGCTTTTCATTCCACTTTGCATATTACACAAAGAAAAAAGACTTTCTTTTCTACAGCGCCTTTCATGACCTCAGTGACATGAATCAACTGAGTGGCCTGCGGGTGGCGCTGTCCAGGGAGAGTATAAATACTCGGGCACGGGCCCAGCTTGCACAGGACATCCTTAACAGGAACTAGTGAAGGACACAACTAGACCTCCATGTTGTAAAACAGTTGATTAAAGCCTTGTTTAACGCTCAGACCAAGTGCCTAGTAGTTTTCTTATGTCACTCAGGACGTCCCAAAGCGGTTTACAGCCAATGAAGTAGTTTTGAAGCGTAGTCACTGTTGTAATGTAGGAAACGCAGCAGCCAATTTGTGCACAGCAAGCTCCCACAAACAGCAGTCTGCATCATGAGGCTGTGTTCTAATTTTCCCTTGATTTAAATTTTCAAGACTGCACCCATCCTACCCCTGAACCCGAAGCCCCGGGGGAGTGGGCAGTGTTGGTGAGACCGCGGGAGTGGGCAGTGTTGGTGAGACCGCGGGAGTGGGCAGTGTTGGTGAGACCGCGGGAGTGGGCAGTGTTGGTGAGACCGGGGGAGTGGGCGGTGTTGGTGAGACCGCGAGAGTGGGCGGTGTTGGTGAGACCGCGGGAGTGGGCGGTGTTGGTGAGACCGGGGGAGTGGGCGGTGTTGGTGAGACCGCGAGAGTGGGCGGTGTTGGTGAGACCGCGGGAGTGGGCGGTGTTGGTGAGATCGGGGGAGTGGGCAGTGTTGGTGAGACCGCGGGTGTGGGCGGTGTTGGTGAGACTGCGGGTGTGGGCGGTGTTGGTGAGACCGCGGGAGTGGGCGGTGTTGGTGAGACCGGGGGAGTGGGCGGTGTTGGTGAGACCGGGGGAGTGGGCAGTGTTGGTGAGACCGCGGGAGTGGGCAGTGTTGGTGAGACCGGGGGAGTGGGCAGTGTTGGTGAGACCGCGGGAGTGGGCAGTGTTGGTGAGACCGGGGGAGTGGGCAGTGTTGGTGAGACCGCGGGAGTGGGCAGTGTTGGTGAGACCGCGGGAGTGGGCAGTGTTGGTGAGACCGCGGGAGTGGGCAGTGTTGGTGAGACCGGGGGAGTGGGCAGTGTTGGTGAGACCGCGGGAGTGGGCAGTGTTGGTGAGATCGGGGGAGTGGGCAGTGTTGGTGAGACCGGGGGAGTGGGCAGTGTTGGTGAGACCGCGGGAGTGGGCAGTGTTGGTGAGATCGGGGGAGTGGACGGTGTTGGTGAGACCGGGGGAGTGGGCAGTGTTGGTGAGACCGGGGGAGTGGGCAGTGTTGGTGAGACCGGGGGAGTGGGCAGTGTTGGTGAGACCGGGGGAGTGGGCAGTGTTGGTGAGACCGGGGGAGTGGGCAGTGTTGGTGAGACCGGGGGAGTGGGCAGTGTTGGTGAGACTGCGGGAGTGGGCAGTGTTGGTGAGACCGGGGGAGTGGGCAGTGTTGGTGAGACCGCGAGAGTGGGCAGTGTTGGTGAGACTGCGGGAGTGGGCAGTGTTGGTGAGACCGCGGGAGTGGGCAGTGTTGGTGAGACCGGGGGAGTGGGCAGTGTTGGTGAGACCGGGGGAGTGGGCAGTGTTGGTGAGACCGCGGGAGTGGGCAGTGTTGGTGAGACCGGGGGAGTGGGCGGTGTTGGTGAGACCGGGGGAGTGGGCGGTGTTGGTGAGACCGGGGGAGTGGGCAGTGTTGGTGAGACCGCGGGAGTGGGCAGTGTTGGTGAGACCGGGGGAGTGGGTGGTGTTGGTGAGACCGGGGGAGTGGGCGGTGTTGGTGAGATCGGGGGAGTGGGCGGTGTTGGTGAGATCGGGGGAGTGGGCAGTGTTGGTGAGACCGGGGGAGTGGGCAGTGTTGGTGAGACCGGGGGAGTGGGCAGTGTTGGTGAGACCGGGGGAGTGGGCAGTGTTGGTGAGACCGGGGGAGTGGGCAGTGTTGGTGAGACCGGGGGAGTGGGCAGTGTTGGTGAGACCGGGGGAGTGGGCAGTGTTGGTGAGACCGGGGGAGTGGGCAGTGTTGGTGAGACCGGGGGAGTGGGCAGTGTCCTGCTGTCGGCGCTGGTATTGAGGTGCTTGGCGGTGAATCGAAGCCCATTCAGTAATCTGAGTTCATCAATATTTTATTGGAAGCTTTTTGAAGGCTATTGTGTCGCTGCTGAGAATCGCGGTGAATGTGCCTTTCACCAGGACTCTGCGGGTAAACAGCAACCACCGGCAGCAATGCCAGAAAGCCCAAAACAGCCTGTGAAAGAAAAAAAAGACTCCCATTTCTATAGCGCCTTTCACGACCTCAAGACGCCCCAAAGCGCTTTACAGCCAATGAAGTACTTTTTGAAGTGTAGTCACTGTTGTAATGTGGGAAACACAGCAGCCAATTTGCGCACAGCAAGCTCCCACAAACAGCAATGTGATAATGACCAGATCAACCAGCCCCCTTCTGTGCTGCATGGCTCTGTTGCCGTGAGAAGGTAACGAAATGCCATCTGTCTTTGTAGTGTTTTGACACTGGCTTGCTCATCCACTTCAGCTAGATAACCACTAGTTACTGGACTCCAGCAAGAAACAGCTGGCTGCTGTGAGATCTTGGGGCTGGCCTCCTTCTGACCTGGCCCTGTGATGGATGGGTGTGATGAGGGAGTGCTGAAGCGGAGGTATTTCGAAGTGCGTGTGTGGGCTTTTGGAATGGGTCTGAAATCAGATTAATTATTCCATAACAGCTGATTGTGCTCCTGATGCGACACTTCCAAGATCTCTCTCCTTTTTACTTACTTAATTCATTCTTGGAATGTGGGCATTGCTGGCAAGGCTGGCATTTATTGCCCTTTCCTAATTGCCCTTGGGAAGGTGGTGGTGAGCCGCTGCCTTGAACCGCTGCAGTCCGTGTGGTGAAGGGAGGGAGTTCCAGGAGTTTGACCCGGCGACGATGAAGGAATGGCAATATATTTCCAAGTTCTCTCTTGGCTTGGCTCAGTTCTCCCTGGAGTTTGAGTGCCGTGCACACAGTGCTGGGCTTCTCGAGTTCCGTCTCTGTTCAGTCTGTGGGCATAAGATGAATTGTTCTGTATTTTTCCAGTTTCCTTCCCTTTTTGCGGGGAACGGTCTGGTGGGATCCGGGGGCCCACTCGTACTTCGCCCCAAGTGGCAATTCGTCGTGTGCGAGCCTGGACACTGAATATTGGCTGTGGAGGGCAGCACAGTCGAGACCAACACCTGCATTTTCCAGCAGAGATGGCAGGTTAGCGATTGAGAATAGGAAGCCTGGCTGATGTTCCGTCTGCCTAGCCTGCGGAGGGGTGGGGGGGGGCACGTGGAGTTGGTGCTGAGCCCAACTGTAGTGACTTGGCCCAGATAAGCTCAGTCAGAATAGGCCGGGGCTTGAACTGGGAACCTGCTGATGTGTTAGACCCAGCATCACACCAGGGACGTCCGTTCAGTTTGTTGTTGCACCCTGTGATTTAGCAACTGTTGAAGGAGGGATGAACGAGCCAGGGTTGTATTTTCAATGGTTGTGATGCTGTTAATGTCCCATGTGATCGGAGCATTCTAGTGTCACAGTGATCATCGGTCGATTGGACCCATCCTTGTCACAATACGGACACCACAGCACAACTGGTGACGCACTGTCTATTTCTCCACAGACAGTTTTCTCGCTCATCCATTCACTCACCCTGAGCTGTTCTGGCTCGAAGTGTAGGTGTAGCGGAAGAATAAAAATAACCGGCTGTCTGCAGAAAATAAACTGACTCACATTTCTTGGTCAACAACAGATTATTGAAGACGCAGTGTGATCTCATGAGTGTTAATCATGCACCACAAGATTACTGCACAAAGATCTCAATCCATCCCGGGCATCTGTTATTCTATATATAAACCCCCCCGAACCCCTCAATTAGATTCCAGCCTGTAACTCACTCCCGGGTATCTGTTATTCTATATATAAACCCCCCGAACCCCTCGATTAGATCCCAGCCTGTAACTCACTCCCGGGTATCTGTTATTTCATTGTATGTAACAGTCTCCAAAGCGAGGTACTGAGCCACTCTCACAGGTAGTCTCAGGTGCAGAGTTTTTGCTCTGTACCTGTAAAAGGGACACACCATTAATCTGGAACACACAGTCTGTGACACTTTGCAGAATCCAAACTCTGATCTGTCGGAGTCTGTGCTGCTCACTGAGCTTTGCCTGGTTTCTAGCTGAGAGTCTGTTAGAATTTTAACTGGGACCGTTGTTTTCCTGCTACCCGTCCCTGGGTCGGCGTGCTTTTGACTGAATTATTTTTATGTCCCCGTGTTGTGTTTGCTGGGGATGTGAGGAGAGCCATCAGCCTGCTCCTGAGCACTGACCCCTGCTCCTGAGCACTGACCCCTGCTCCTGGAGCGGATCAATCCATGTTCAGTGCTTTTATAACCTCGTATCGGATATAAACAGGAGAGCAGTCTGGGTGGTGAATACACACGTTCCCTTGTCTGCTGGTTCCAGATTCCGCTGTATAATGTATCTGAGACGCGTGTTCTGAACTGGAATTAATCCTGAAACCATGTCTGTTCAAATCTCTCCGCACAATCTGTTCCAGTCGAGGTTTGATTGGGGAGATCGCTGGCCTCTGGTGTCAGGAATAACAGGAAAGAGGACACGCGAGCTGCGCCGCCCCCTCCCTCCCTCCCCCCGCCCCCCCCCGCCAGATTGATACTGAGTCACATAGACCAGGAGGGACTTGGACTCAGTCCCAGGCTGGACTGACACAGCAGCAGGAACTGAGAGGTTAGAACAACCAGGAAAGACTGAAGAGGCTGGGGCCAATGTTCCCTTTAAGCTGCGGGTGTACGCGGCCGCACAGTAATCTCACAGGTCCCGCGCAGGCCGCGCACGAGCCTTTACATTGGAAATACCACGCATGCGCATAAATTTAAACAGGCCGCGCGGAACGAAGTGCCGCTTCGAGGGAACATTGGCCGGGGCTTCTTTCTCTAGAAAAGAGAAGGCTGAGGGGAGACCTGATAGAGATATTTAAAATTATGAAACACTTCGATAGGGTCGACGTAGAGAAGATGTTTCCACTTGCGGGTGAGGCCAGAACTAGGGGCCATAAATATAAGACAGTCACTAATAAATCCAATCGGGAATTCAGGAGAAACTTCTTTACCCAGAGAGTAGTGAGAATGTGGAACTCGCTACCACAGGGAGTGGTTGAGGTGAATAGCAGAGATACATTTTAAGGGCAAGCTAGATAAACACACGAGGGAGAAAGGAATATACTGATAGGGTGAGATGAAGAGGGGTGGGAGGAGGCTGGTGTGGAGCAGAGACACCAGCACAGACCAGATGGGCCGAATGGCCTCTTTCTGTGCTGTACACTCGATGTAAAGTAAAATTGCTCTAAGTGCCCCTGAACGAGGGAGAGGAAAAATCAGCCGGGGTTCCTGCTCCTGATCGCTCTCCAGTGACTGTTGGGTGAAAACAGGATTGCCTTTGATGTCCCACGGTTGAATAGCTCTGAGAGTGGTTGTTAGATCCGCGTATCTTAATGTTGTGTCCTTCAATAATCAGACAAAAAGACTGCAGGGAACGATTCAACAGGTGTTTACTGAATGAGGGTTACTCTAGAACTAACTGTACAGATCACTACTCAGGGTTTATATACAGGTGTGGTCACTGCTGGTACTACAGTATACAGGAGCTGTAAAAAGTAGTTCTCCCCTTAAAGGTATATACATTACAATTCCTCCCCTTTTAGATTAACAGTACCATAACACTCATTTAACAATTAAATATCAACTAATTACAATTAACACTTTTAACATGCAACATTAGCTGAAAATAGTCTATTTATAAATTCAGTCTTTGGGGAGGCTTCCTGATCCTTTCTGGATAGCGCCTTTCCCGGGTGTCTTGCTCTTGGTGCGGAGGTGATTCTGGCCCCCTGTCGTCGGTTGGTTCATCGGCTTCCGATGCTACTGTTTCTGGGGTAGATGCTACCTGTACGTCGGGTTCATCACCAGGTACGTATGGGCGAGGCATGGGGTTCACTTGTTCCTGTGACTCTAGGATCTGGTCAGCATGGCGTCTCACGATGCTCTCCCCAACGTCCACTGTGTACATTAGTGGGCCCTGCCGTGTGCATATCGTTCCTGGCTGCCATTTTTCTGTTCAGTAGTCGCGGGCCAAGACTGGTTGCCCTACATTGAAGCTCCTTGTTGGCTTCTCATGGATGTGCTGGAATTGCTTACTCTCAACATCTCTTCTTACGTTTGGTCTGAGCAAATCCAGGCGAGACCTTAACCTTCGGTTAAAGAACATCATGGCTGGGGCCTGGTTGGTGACTGCATGTGTCGCATTCCGGTAGGCGAACAGGAAATTGTCCACCTTGTGCTGCAGTGGAATGTTGTCATTATACATAGCCTTTATTGCCTTCTTAAAGGTTTGTACGAACCTCTCAGCCAATCCATTTGTGGCTGGCTGATACGGGGCGGATGTGTAATGCCTTACCCCATTCTTTTTCATAAATCTTCGAAACTCTTCGGACACAAACTGTGGTCCGTTATCAGAGCAAATCTGCTCTGGCAAGCCGTTCCTGGCAAAAATGGTCTGTAGGACTGCAATAGTTTTCTCCGTGGTGGTGGAGGACATTTTGATCACCTCAGGCCATTTCGAGTGCGCATCCACGGCTATTAAAAACATTGAGTCCATGAATGGACCAGCAAAATCAATATGCACCCGTTGCCATGGAGATGAGGGCCACTCCCATGGGTGTGGAGTGGCATGTGGTGTTGCATTTTGGACCACCTGGCATCCTGAGCAGCTCTTTGTCAGGTCCTTGATTTGCTGATCGATCCCCGGCCCCACACATAAGCCCTAGCAAGGCTTTTCATTTTCACCCCTCCCAGATGACCTTCGTGAAGCTCATTGAGCACTCTCTCCCTTAACTTGGGTGGAATTACCACTCGGGATCCACACATCAAGGTCCCCTGGCATACTGACAACTGTTCTCTTCTGGATGAGAATGCTGGCAACAGTGAGTCGCCATGTGCTGGCCATCCCTTCACCGTCAAATCATATACCCGAGACAGTGTCGGGTCATTTCGGGTCTCCTTCTCTATACCAGCGTTAGTTACTGGCAAGCATTCAATTATAGTCGAATGAAATATTTCGACAGGATCCACTGCTGGTGCTTCCTCTGCAGTAGGCAGTGGCAGGCGTGATAGCCCATCAGCATTTCCATGCTGTTTCGTGACCTTATACTCGATTTCATATTGGTGCGCCCTTAGAAAAAGGGACCATCTTTGTAGCCATTGTGCAGTCATCACCGGAACGCCCTTCTTTGGATTAAAGATGGAGACAAGTGGTTGGTGGTCAGTCAGCAAGGTGAACTTCTGTCCGTGCAGATAGTGATTGAACTTTTTCACTCCCCACACTAGGCTGAGGGCCTCCCTGTCAATCTGGGCGTAGTTACGCTCGGCTGAGGTTAGTGATCGTGACGCAAAGGCTATTGGCCTCTCTGAGCCGTCCGAGAATTTGTGCGACAGCACCGCTCCAATGCCGTAGGGTGACGCATCACATGCCAACCGAATTGGTAATACCGGGTTGTAATGGGCCAATACCTCTTTTGATGTGATTAGTGTTTTGCTCTTCTGAAAAGCTCGTCTACATTCGTCACTCCACTTCCATGGCACCCCAGTTTGCAGTAGGGTGTTCAGTGGGTGTAGTATTATAGACAAATTTGGCAAGAACTTATGGTAGTCGTTTACCAGCCCGAGGAACGACCTCGGTTGTGACACATCTTCCGGTGCTGGAGCCTTGACTACTGCCTCAATCTTCTCTGGGGACTTATGTAACCCCTCTTTATCGATAACGTGGCCACAATACAAGATCTGTTTTCTAAAAAACTCGCATTTGGGGCGGTTAGCTCGGAGCCCATATTCCTGCAATCTAGTGAGCACCTGCTCCAGGTTGGCAAGGTGATCACTGACATTTTTACCCGTGACCAGGATGTCGTCCAAATAACACTGGGTCCCTGGGATCCCTTGCAGGACTTGTTCCATTGCCCTCTGCCAAATAGCCGGAGCTGATGCTACCCCGAATACCAGCCGGTTGTATTGGTAGAGACCTTTATGGGTGTTGATTGTGAGGTATTTTTTTGATGCTTCTTCTACCTCCATTTGCAGATACGCCTGGGCCAGATCAATCTTAGTGAAGCGTTTCCCTCCAGATAGCGAGGCGAAAATATCTTCAATCCGCGGAAGTGGATATTGTACGGTGTGAAGGACCAGGTTCACTGTTACCTTAAAGTCCCCACAGATGCGAACCTTCCTTGGTTCCCCAGGCGTGCTGCTCAACGACTTTTTCATCACGGGGACAATGGGTGTAGCCCACTCGCTCCAGTCTACCTTGGACAGTACACCTGAACGTTCCAGACTCTCCAGCTCTGCTTCGACGGCTGGGTGGATCGCATAAGGTCTTAAAAAATTTTGGGCTTGCGTTTTTTTCAATTTTAATCATCGCTGTCATGCCTTTTAGTGTTCCAAGTCCTTGCTGGAACACTTCTTTCGTGTCAGTTAGGATCTTTGACAGTCGCCCAGGTGTGACGTCGTCATCCTTTTTGTCAGCCACAGTCAGTGCCTGTATGGAATGCCAATCTAGCTGTATCTTCCGGATCCATTCACGTCCTAGTAGTGGTGGTCCTCCATCTGGCAATACATATAGGTCCATTTTTGGTGTTTCCTTGCTGTTATATATAACGTTCACCCTTATTTTTCCCTTGGGGTAGACTTTTTGCCCCGTGTACGTCTTCAAGACAATCTTTGTATCTCTCAAGGGTATATGTGAGAATAGCCGCTTGTAGTCTCTTCAGTTTATGACTGTTAGGGCTGATCCTGTGTCCAATTCCATTTTCACTTGGTGATACTCCATTTTGATCACATTATGTAGTTTCAGACAACCCAGCTCCTTGCTTCCGGAGTCTGTATCACTCTTCTGTTCGTCTGAACTACTCTCCGTCATCTTATGTACCTTCTTGTACTTCTCCTGTGGAGATTTCTTGTTGCTGGTTTTCTTTCCCGACCTGCAGACTCTTGCTATGTGTCCTACTTTTCCACACTGTCTGCACACTTTGTCCTTGAACCAGCAATCATTATGATTGTGTGTTGTTCTGCCGCAGCGATGGCACTTCACTGTTCCGTATGACATTTCATTTGTGCCATATTCTTGCGGTCTCCGTTGTATCTCTGCAGCGCCCCGTGCTGCTGCTTCGTGTGATACTGCAATGCTGAAAGCCTTGTCCAGCGCAAGATCCTTTTCTGATAGAAGCCGTTTCTGGGTTCCTTCACTTTGAAGCCCACACACAAACTTGTCCCTTAAAGTATCTGCTAGTCCTGTTCCAAACTGGCAGTGTTTCGATAGCTTGCGCAGTTCCGTTAAATACTCAGCATTACTTTCATCTTTATGCTGGTTCCTTTTGTGAAACTTAAATCTTTCTGCTATCAGCAGCGGTGTGGGGTTTAAGTGGTCCTGTAGGATTGACACTATGTTTTCAAAATCCTTTTCTACTGGCTTCTCTGGGGTTACTAGGTTTCGTAGTAAGCCATACGTTTTTGCACCCATTGAATTCAACAATACCAGCGCTTTCTTGTCATCTGGCACTTCATTCGCCTTGCAGTATACTTCAATGCGTTCGACATATGTCGTCCAATCTTCGACTTCATTGTCGAACGCTGTGATACTGCCACTCTTCGTCATTTTTGGGTGTGGTTAGACTGACTTAAAATGGCGTCTCCCGCGCTTTCCTTTCTTCCCCGCTGCGGCTTAAAATGGCGTCTCCCGCGCTTTCCTTTCTTCCCCGCTGCGGCTTAAAATGGCGTCTCCCGCGCTGCTGCCAACGCCGCTCTTGGCGGTCCTCGTGGCAAATGGCGACGCCCTGTGGGTTTCGTGCGCTGCTCCTGCGCTGCTGCCAACGCCGCTCTCTGCGGTTCTCGTGGCAATGGCAGCGCCTCGCGTTTTCCTGCGCGCGCCTCTCCCCCGTTGACATTGCTCGGCCCTTGAACACCGGCTGCGCTCTGCTCTCTCTCGTCTCTCTCCCCCTTTGACGCCACTCGGTCCTGAACACTGGCTGCACCCTGTGCGCTCTGCCCTCTCTCTCTCCCCTGTCGACGCTGCTCGGCCCTTGAACACCGCGGCCTTTTTCTGTGCCGCTCGGTCGGGCTCTAGCCCGTCACTGTCCGGGAAGGGTCTGCGCAGTACCTGTTGCCAGCCCGTTTCGCTGGACCACCGTGACTGGAAAGCCAAGCCTGGCTCTCGACAGCCTCCCCTGCGATGCTCAAATCTCCGCTGGATGACTGGGTGGTTGCCCGTGGTCAACGCCCGTGCTTCTGGACTCGACCTTCTTCCACTGTTCTCCAGGAGCGAATCCCTGGGAGGTGATGCAGAGTTGCAGGTAGGTTCGAATCTACCTCGTCGCCAATGTTAGATCCGTGTATCTCAATGTTGTGTCCTTCAATAATCAGACAACAGACTGCAGGAACGATTCAACAGGTGTTTACTGAATGAGGGTTACTCTAGAACTAACTGTGCAGATCACTAATCAGGGTTTATATACAGGTGTGGTCACTGCCGGTACTACAGTATACAGGAGCTGTAAAAAGTAGTTCTCCCCTTAAAGGTACATACATTACAGTGGTCACTCACTGTGGATCCGTATCCCAGTGTGATTCACACACTCTCTCTCTCTCTCTCTCTCCCTCTCGCTCTATCTCAGCTCAAAAGCAAACATCACACAAAGAGTCAGTGTTGCACTTTAATGCTCAAATCAATCTTGTGTATTATATATGTGCTTTTTCTTAAGTATTTCCTGTTGTCTGGGATGGAGTTACTGATCAAACGGACTGGTACAGATCTGTTTTTATCTGATGTTATTCCCAGTCAAACACTTCCCTGGCAAACCAGATATCCAACTGTCACCAGTGAACCACGTGATTGTCAAATGTCCTTCCCAAAGTCAATACCAAGACATCGCTTTGAACTGGAAAGGAACGTGTGAATTGTGGATCTGACTGAGCTGCTGTGATTCCCATTGTGTGCCGGTTTTATCCGACTCCTTTGAGTCCTCTTTGTTTGAAATACTTCAGCACTTTGGAACACTCTTAGGAAACTAGAAAATGAAAAGGCTGAAACCATTATTGTAGTTTTGTTGCTCCTAATATTTCCTTTTCTGTTACGTCTACTTGCGGGCGTGCGTGTCAATGTGCGGGAGTGCGTGTCGATGACACGTGTCAATGCGGGAGTGCGTGTCGATGACACGTGTCAATGCGGGAGTGCGTGTCAATGACACGTGTCAATGTGCGGGAGTGCGTGTCGATGACACGTGTCAATGTGCGGGCGTGCGTGTCGACACGTGTCAATGTGCAGGATTGCATGTCGCTGACGTGTTCACTGGAATTGTATGTTCACTTTGTTTGGCCCTCAGGACAGTCTAGCAGCACTTTCTGCTGTAGCAACTTCTGAAAGTCTTGACCTACAAGCTGTCTGTGAATCATTCCGAATAGGGGATGTTAGGGTACTTAAGGAAGTGGCCCTAGAAATAGTAGATGCATTGCTGATCATCTTCCAACATTCGATGGAATCTGGAACAGTACCCATGGATTGGAGGGTAGCTAATGTTACCCCACTATTCAAAAAAGGTGGTAGAGAGAAAACAGGGAATTACAGACCGGTAAGCCTGACATCGGTAGTGGGGAAAATGCTAGAGTCCATTATAAAAGATGTAATAGCAGAGCACCTGGAAAACAGTGACAGGATCGGACAAAGTCAACATGGATTTACAAAAGGTAAATCGTGCTTGATTAATCTACTGGAATTTTTTGAGGATGTAACTAGTAAAATAGATAAGAGAGAACCAGTGGATGTGGTGTATTTGGACTTTCAGAAGGCTTTCGATAAGGTCCCGCATAAGAGATTAGTGTGTAAAGTTAAGGCACATGGGATTGGGGGCAAAGTATTGACTTGGATAGAGAACACGTTGGCAGACAGAAAGCAAAGAGTTGGAATAAACGGCTCTTTTTCCGAGTGGCGGGCAGTGACTAGTGGGGTACCGCAGGGATTGGTCCTTGGACCCCAGCTATTCACAATATATATTAATGATCTGGACAAGGGAACTAGATGTAATATCTCCAAATTTGCAGATGACACAAAGCTGGGTGGGCGTGTGTGCTGTGAGGAGGATGCCGAGAAACTACAGTATGATTTGGACAGGTTGGGTGATTGGGCAGAAGTATGGCAGATGCAATATAACGTGGATAAATGTGAGGTTATCCACTTTGGTGGCAAAAACAGGAAGGCAGATTATTATCTGAATGGCAATAGATTGGGAGAAGGGGAAGTGCAACGAGACCTGGGTGTCCTTGTGCATCAGTCGCTGAAGTGAAGCATGCAAGTGCAGCAGGCGGTTAAGAAGGCAAATGGTATGTTGGCCTTCGTAGCGAGAGGGTTTGAGTACAAGAACAAGGATGTCTTGCTGCAGTTGTACAGGGCCTTGGTGAGACCACATCTTGAGTATTGTGTGCAGGTTTGGTCTCCTTATCTGAGGAAGGATGTTCTCGCCATGGAAGGAGTTCAGCGAAGATTCACCAGACTGATACCTGGGATGGCAGGAATGACGTATGAGGAGAGATTGGGTCGATTGGGTTTGTACTCGCTGGAGTTTAGAAGAATGAGAGGGAATCTCATTGAAACTTATAAAATTCTGACAGGACTGGACAGACTAGATGCAGGAAGGATGTTCCCGATGGTCGGGGAGTCCAGAACCAGGGGTCACAGTCTAAGGATAAGGGGTAGGCCATTTAGGACAGAAATGAGGAGGAATTTCTTCACCCAGTGAGTGGTGAACCTGTGGAATTCTCTACCACAGAAGGCAGTAGAGCCCAATACATTAAATATATTCAAGAAGGAGTTGGATATATTTCTTAAGGCTAAAGGGATCAAGGGATATGGGGAGAAAGCAGGGACCGGGTACTGAATTTGGATGATCAGCCATGATCTCATTAAATGGTGGAGCAGGCTCGAGGGGCCGAATGGCCGACTCCTGCTCCTATCTTCTATGTTTCTATATTTCTATGTTTCTATGTTCCGAATGAGACTGTCTGTCTCTCGATGACTGGGATCCACCTGGTCCAGCCGTCCTGCACTGGCTGCTTCCCTTCACATTGCCATTTCCAGGGTCCTGACTGCTCAGGAATCATCACCTTGCAGATGACATTTAACCGCTACTTATCTTGTATCCCACAATCCTGGTCCAGACAGATATTCGTGGGACCTTTTATTAATTGTTAGATTAAAGCTGCATGAACTGTTTCAGCTTTGAGGCTATTGTACAATCCAATCGGAAACTAAAACTCCTCCACTGTCAATCTTGCTCAAGTCTTCATCATTTCACACTCACCTTGTTCTTCATTCACTCAAAATTGAATAACGTGCGTACTTCTCCATTATCTCTCACTGTGACTCATCCATACTAATGACTGTGAGTGTTAGTCTGACTAATAGAGCGGTGAGTCCTGGGAATCAAAGAACAATTAAAAGAGAACTTTACTCTGTATCTAACCGTGCTGTACCTGCCCTGGGAGTGTTTGATGGGACAGTGTAGAGTGAGCGTTACTCTGTATCTAACCCGTGCTGTACCTGCCCTGGGAGTGTTTGATGAGTGTAGAGGGAGCTTTACTCTGTATCTAACCTGTGCTGTACCTGCCCTGGGAGTGTTTGATGGGACAGTGTAGAGGGAGCCTTACTCTGTATCTAACCCGTGTTGTACCTGCCCTGGGAGTGTTTGATGGGACAGTGTAGAGGGAGCGTTACTCTGTATCTAACCCGTGCTGTACCTGCCCTGGGAGTGTTTGATGGGGACAGTGTAGAGGGAGCTTTACTCTGTATCTAACCCGTGCTGTACCTGCCCTGGGAGTGTTTGATGGGACAGTGTAGAGGAAGCTTTACTCTGTATCTAACCCGTGCTGTACCTGCCCTGGGAGTGTTTAGGACTGTATAAACTGGGGTACAGTACTGGTGGGTACAGGTCTGTCGCTGTGGGGACAGGAGGAGTTTGAGGGGATGGGTTAAGGTGATTGGCCTCAGTGATGAGTCATGGAACTGGGAGCTGACGATGGAACTTCATTTCATTTATCAACAAAAGAATTCCCACAAAAATGGAAGTTATTTTTAAATTGTTTCCTCCTCACTCATCTGTCAGTCTAGTTATATAAATAATGACTCGCGAATGCTCGATCAATTCAACTCTGAATTTGAGGTTCTGAATACTCCTGTTTGTGGTGGTTTGTGGGAGGTGCTCGATTGAAAACCCCTCCCCCTCTCTCTCCCCCTCCCCCTCTCTCTCTCCCCCCTCTCTCTCTCTCCCCCCCTCCCTCTCTCTCTCCCCCTCCCCCTCTCTCTCCCCCTCCCTCTCTCTCTCCCCCTCCCTCTCTCTCTCTCCCCCTCCCTCTCTCTCTCTCTCTCTCTCTCTCTCCCTCCCTCTCTCTCTCTTTCTCCCCCTCCCTCTCTCTCCCCCCTCCCTCTCTCTCCCCCCTCTCTCTCCCCCCTCCCTCTCCCTCCCCCTTCCCTCTCTCTCCCCCTCCCCCTCTCTCTCCCCCTCTCTCTCTCCCCCTCCCTCTCTCTCTCCCCCTCCCTCTCTCTCTCCCCCTCCCTCTCTCTCCCCCTCCCTCTCTCACCCCCTCCCTTCATCTCTCCCCCTCCCCTCTCCCTCTCTCCCCCCTCCCCTCTATCTCCCCCTCCCTCTATCTCCTCTCCCTCTCCTCTCTCCCCCTCCCTCTCCTATCTCCCCCCTCCCTCTCCTATCTCCCCCCTCCCTCTCTATCGCCCCCCCTCACTCTCTATCGCTCCCCCCTCTCTATCTCCCCCCTCTCTATCTCCCTCCCCCCCTCTCTATCTCCCTCCCCCCCTCTCTATCTCCCTCCCTCTCTATCTCCCCCCTCCCCCTCTATCTCCCCCTCCCTCTCTATCTCCCCTGTAGTGTATGTACCTTTAAGAGAGAACTACTTTTACAGTTCCTGTATACTGTAGTACCGGCAGTGACCACACCTGTATATAAGCCTTGAGCATGCCTCTGTACCCCCAGTCTTGAGACTACCCTACTCCAGTAAACACCTGTTGATTGTTAAGTTACAGCATCCGTGTAGTTATTTGAAAACATCATACTCTCAGAATCACGGATCTAACATCCCCCCCCTCCCTCTCTCTCTATCTCCAGCCCCCCCTCTCTATCTCCCTCCCCTGCCCCAGCTGCTCCTGGGATTGTCCACCCTCAGCGTCCCTGATTGACAGCTGATGGTCATTTCTAAGTCTGCGGCTGACTTGTCTGATCTTGCAGTTTAAGCCGGGGCCCCATTTCATGTCCCGCTCCAGAGATTTCTGCTGCCTGTCCTGGGCTTTGATTGTATTTGAAATTCCAGAGGGGCCTCAATAACCCCTGGGTGACCCTCGGAAGTTGCCGGCTGGGCTCTCTGCCCTCTCTCACGGGGCGTTCACACAATAATTCCATTCTCCAGCCACCATCCTGTCTCACTGTTGACAAAAGTTTTGTTCTCGCTTGAGGTCCAGATCCCATGCCAAGTCTTGACGCGGTTCCAAGGGCACACAGCTTTACTCTGGCTTCTCTCTCACACTCTCTCTGCAACAGCTTGTTTCCACGGTTACATGGCCTGTGCAGGCTGCTGCTCCTCTGTTGGTAAGCAGTTGGGAACAGAGGCGAACTGCGCTGCTTAAAGCTGGGAAACCGCGGTGTCCTGGAGCAGCACGGAGGCACAGAAATATCGGCATCGTGAGAGCAAGGTTAGCAATCGCGCCCGGGCCGCTCCGGTGAAGCCAGAACAGCGTACGCTGCCAGGGCAGCGAGTCGCCGGGCGCTCGCGATGCACTCCCAGGCTCGGGCGTGGCCCTGCGGGGAAAGGCCGAGCGAAGGACGTGCAACTTGGCACAGAGAGAGAACGTGCGCAGGCGCCCGCGCTGCGGATCCCTGGTTCCAGTCGGGCAGTGGGCCGTCCTGTCCGGGCGCGGCAGCTTTCTGTGCGTGTGGCAGTTCAGGTGTGACCTCCAGCGCTCAGGGAACAATCGGCAACTGTTGCCAGGAAAAGAGCAGGAAAATGATCCTGGAGAGAGGCATATATAAACCTGGAAACCATTGTAAAATCAGAGGCAACATTTGGAAATGTTTCCACCTTCTATTGGGTTCTGGAATTCAAGTATTTTTGTTGTAGTCAAAATGACCCAGAAATCTTAAAGGTTCAGCTCATATTTACTAGAATATTTTCTATCCCTCACTATTTATCAGTTACAGGTAGTTTCTTACACTATCGCTGTTGGATAAGAAAGAGAGAGAGAGAGAAAGAAAGAGAGAGAGAGAGAGAGACTTACATTTCTACAGCACCTTTCATCACCTCAGGATGTCCCAAAGTGCTTTACAGTCAATGAAGTACTTTTGAAGTGTAGTCGCTGTTGTAATGTAGGAAATGCGGCTACCAATTTGCGCACAGCAAGCTCCCACAAACAGCAATGTGATGATGACTGGACAATCTGTTTGTGATGTTGAGGGGTAAATATTGGCCCCAGGACACCTGGGAAAACTCCTCCGCACTTCTTCAAAATTGTGGCCATGGGATCGTTTATGCTCACCTGAGAGAGCAAACGGGGTCATCGTTTAATGTCTCATCCGAAAGACGGCATTCCCTCAGTGCTGCCCCTCCGACAGTGCGGCGCTCCCTCAGTACTGCACCTCCGACAGTGCGGCATTCCCTCAGTGCTGCCCCTCCGACAGTGCGGCACTCTCTCAGTACAGCCCCTCCGACAGTGCAGCACTCCCTCAGTGCTGCCCCTCCGACAGTGCGGCGCTCCCTCAGTACTGCCCCTCCGACAGTGCGGCGCTCCCTCAGTACTGCCCCTCCGACAGTGCGGCGCTCCCTCAGTACTGCCCCTCCGACAGTGCGGCGCTCCCTCAGTACTGCCCCTCCGACAGTGCGGCATTCCCTCAGTGCTGCCCCTCCGACAGTGCGGCGCTCCCTCAGTATTGCCCCTCCGACAGTGCGGCGCTCCCTCAGTACTGCCGCTCCGACAGTGCGGCGCTCCCTCAGTACTGCCGCTCCGACAGTGCGGCGCTGCCTCAGTACTGCCCCTCCGACAGTGCGGCGCTCCCTCAGTACTGCCGCTCCGACAGTGCGGCGCTCCCTCAGTGCTGCCCCTCCGACAGTGCGGCGCTCCCTCAGTACTGCCGCTCCGACAGTGCGGCGCTCCCTCAGTGCTGCCCCTCCGACAGTGCGGCGCTCCTTCAGTACTGCCCCTCCGACAGTACGGCGCTCCCTCAGTACTGCGCTAGAGTATCCGCCTGAATTTTGTGTTCAAAGGATTTAACAACTTCTCCTGGGCTTGTCTTGTGACCCCGTCGCTCTCTGTCTACTTCTCCACCTCCCTCATGGCAGCTTGGAACTGAGGGCTGTGCCCGAGGATCGGTCAGGTGTGCTCACTCCCATATGTCACTCACTCCTGCAGGCCCAGTCTGTGCTGAGCTACCTGCCCTGGGCACGGTAGGAGTGCAATGATTTCCCTCGGCTCCCCAGGTTAGGGAGGCGACAGTTCCGACCGAGCTCCCACCCTGGGGGCAGGATAAGGCTTAATCCTGATGCCTTCAACAGCCTCAACACGAAGTGTCTAGACGCAGGGTAGGCACCTGTGGTCCCCATATCCCAGTGAGGGTCAGACCCCTTCGGTGAAAAAAGGGGACCCTTACTCCCGTGAGAGTCGGCACCTTCAGGAGAGGAGGGGACCCGTACCCCAGTGAGAGTCAGCACCTTCAGGAGAGGAGGGGACCCTTACCCCAGTGAGAGTCAGCACCTTCAGGAGAGGAGGGGACCCGTACCCCAGTGAGAGTCGGCACCTTCAGGAGAGGAGGGGACCCGTACCCCAGTGAGAGTCAGCACCTTCAGGAGAAGAGGGGACCCGTACCCCAGTGAGAGTCAGCACCTTCAGGAGAGGAGGGGACCCGTACCCCAGTGAGAGTCAGCACCTTCAGGAGAGGAGGGGACCTGTACCCCAGTGAGAGTCAGCACCTTCAGGAGAGGAGGGGACCCGTACCCCAGTGAGAGTCGGCACCTTCAGGAGAAGAGGGGACCCGTACCCCAGTGAGAGTCGGCACCTTCAGGAGAGGAGGGGACCCGTACCCCAGTGAGAGTCGGCACCTTCAGGAGAGAGTGGGCAACATTGGGGAAAGAAAAAAATATCTTTGGTTTTAATAATCTGTTAGAGAGTGTTGTTTATTGAGAGGAAATATCTTTCTTGTTTTGTTTTAAAAGGAGTAAGCTCCAGTTTCACGTTGTCATTGGCTGCTCTCTCCTGGCTCCACTTACTCCCAGCTGTTTTTTGATCCTGCTGAATATCATTCCGTCGAAGCAGCGCAGCAGCCAGGATTCAGTTTCACTTGTGATGGCGTGTGCCATTACTGACCTACTTCGAGTTGTCATGGGATTGCTGGAACAGATCAGGTGGCTCCTGAAACACAGTTCAATGCTCATAAATGTTAAAATTCTCATCCTTATTTTCAAATCCCTCCATGGCCTCGCCCCTCCCCATCTCTGTAAACTCCTCCAGCCCTACTACCCCCTCCCCGCCACCGAGATCTCCGCCCTCCTCTAATCCGGCCTCCTGAGCACCCCCGATTTTCATCGCTCCACCATTGGTGGCCGTGGGCTGCCTGGGCCCTAAGCTCTGGAATTCCCTCCCGAAACCTCTCCGCATCTCTACCTCTCGCGCTCTCTCCTTTAAGATGCCCCTTAAAACATACCACTATGATCAAGCCTTTGGTCATCTGTCCGAATATCTCCTTATGTCAGTGTCAGCTGTGGTTCAGTGGGCAGCGCCCTCGCCTCAGTGTCAGAAGGTTGTGGAGTCAAGTCGCACTCCAGAGACTTGAACACAAAAAAATCTAGGCTAACACTCAGTGCAGTACTGAGGGAGTGCTGCACTGTCTGAGGGGCAGTACTGAGGGAGTGCTGCACTGTCTGAGGGGCAGTACTGAGGGAGTGCTGCACTGTCTGAGGGGCAGTACTGAGGGAGTGCTGCACTGTCGGAGGGGCAGTACTGAGGGAGTGCTGCACTGTCTGAGGGGCAGTACTGAGGGAGTGCGGCACTGTCTGAGGGGCAGTACTGAGGGAGCGCTGCACTGTCGGAGGGGCAGTACTGAGGGAGCGCTGCACTGTCTGAGGGGCAGTACTGAGGGAGTGCTGCACTGTCTGAGGGGCAGTACTGAGGGAGTGCGGCACTGTCTGAGGGGCAGTACTGAGGGAGCGCTGCACTGTCGGAGGGGCAGTACTGAGGGAGTGCTGCACTGTCTGAGGGGCAGTACTGAGGGAGTGCTGCACTGTCGGAGGGGCAGTACTGAGGGAGTGCTGCACTGTCGGAGGGGCAGTACTGAGGGAGCGCTGCACTGTCGGAGGGGCAGTACTGAGGGAGTGCTGCACTGTCGGAGGGGCAGTACTGAGGGAGCGCTGCACTGTCGGAGGGGCAGTACTGAGGGAGTGCTGCACTGTCGGAGGGGCAGTACTGAGGGAGCGCTGCACTGTCGGAGGGGCAGTACTGAGGGAGTGCTGCACTGTCTGAGGGGCAGTACTGAGGGAGCGCTGCACTGTCGGAGGGGCAGTACTGAGGGAGTGCTGCACTGTCAGAGGTGCCGCCTTTCATATGAGACATTAAACCGAGGCCCTGTATCGGGTGGACGTAAAAGATCCCATGGCGCTATTTGAAGAAGAGCAGGGGAGTTCTCCCCGGTGTCCTGGCCAATATTTATCCCTCAATCAACATCTAAAACAGATTATCTGGTCATTTGCTGTGCGCAAATTGGCTGCTGTATTTCCTACATTACAACAGTGACAACACTTCAAAAAAGTACTTCATTGGCTGTAAAGCTGTTTGGGATGTCCAGTGGTCATGAAAGGCGCTATATAAATGCAAGTCTTTCCATGTGGCTCGGTGTCAATTTTCATCTGATTACCCTCCTGTGTTGCCTTTAGTACTTTAAAGGCGCTATATAAATGCATGTTTTTTTACTTTATTCTTTCCTACGATGTGGGCAGCGCTGGCCAACATTTATTGCCCATCCCTAGTTGCCTTTGAGAAGGTGGTGGTGAGCCACCTTCTTGAACTGCTGCAGTCCGTGTGCTGCTGTTCTTTGTCACAATTTGATCCAATGGACTGTCGCTCGGCCATTTCAGAGGGCAGTTAAGAGTCAACCACGCTGGTGTGGGTCTGGAGTCACCTATAGGCCCAGACCGGGTAAAGGCGGCAGATTTCCTTCCCTAAAGGACATTAGTGAACCAGATGGGTTTTTACAACAATCCGATAGTTTCATGGCCACCATTACTGACACTAGCCTGAAGGTGCTGACTCTCACTGGGGTACGGGTCCCCTCCTCTCCTGAAGGTGCCGACTCTCACTGGGGTACGGGTCCCCTCCTCTCCTGAAGGTGCCGACTCTCACCGGGGTACGGGTCCCCTCCTCTCCTGAAGGTGCTGACTCTCACTGGGTACGGGTCCCCTCCTCTCCTGAAGGTGCTGACTCTCACTGGGGTACGGGTCCCCTCCTCTCCTGAAGGTGCCGACTCTCACCGGGGTACGGGTCCCCTCCTCTCCTGAAGGTGCTGACTCTCACTGGGGTACGGGTCCCCTCCTCTCCTGAAGGTGCCGACTCTCACCGGGGTACGGGTCCCCTCCTCTCCTGAAGGTGCTGACTCTCACCGGGGTACGGGTCCCCTCCTCTCCTGAAGGTGCTGACTCTCACTGGGGTACGGGTCCCCTCCTCTCCTGAAGGTGCCGACTCTCACCGGGGTACGGGTCCCCTCCTCTCCTGAAGGTGCTGACTCTCACCGGGGTACGGGTCCCCTCCTCTCCTGAAGGTGCTGACTCTCACTGGGGTACGGGTCCCCTCCTCTCCTGAAGGTGCCGACTCTCACCGGGGTACGGGTCCCCTCCTCTCCTGAAGGTGCTGACTCTCACTGGGGTACGGGTCCCCTCCTCCCCTGAAGGTGCTGACTCTCACTGGGGTACGGGTCCCCTCCTCTCCTGAAGGTGCTGACTCTCACTGGGGTACAGGTCCCCTCCTCTCCTGAAGGTGCTGACTCTCACTGGGGTACGGGTCCCCTCCTCTCCTGAAGGTGCTGACTCTCACTGGGGTACGGGTCCCCTCCTCTCCTGAAGGTGCTGACTCTCACTGGGGTACGGGTCCCCTCCCCTCCTGAAGGTGCTGACTCTCACTGGGGTACGGGTCCCCTCCCCTCCTGAAGGTGCTGACTCTCACTGGGGTACGGGTCCCCTCCTCTCCTGAAGGTGCTGACTCTCACTGGGGTACGGGTCCCCATCTCTCCTGAAGGTGCTGACTCTCACTGGGGTACGGGTCCCCATCTCCCCTGAAGGTGCTGACTCTCAATGGGGTACGGGTCCCCATCTCCCCTGAAGGTGCTGACTCTCAGTGGGGTTCTGGTCCCCTCCTCTCGTGAAGGTGCCGACTCTCACTGGGGTACGGGTCCCCTCCTCTCCTGAAGGTGCTGACTCTCACTGGGGTACGGGTCCCCTCCTCTCCTGAAGGTGCTGACTCTCACTGGGGTACGGGTCCCCTCCTCTCCTGAAGGTGCTGACTCTCACTGGGGTACGGGTCCCCTCCTCTCCTGAAGGTGCTGACTCTCACTGGGGTACGGGTCCCCTCCCCTCCTGAAGGTGTGTCTCTGTATAGTGTGTGTGTGTGTGTCTCTGTATTGTGTGTGTGTGTGTGTGTGTGTGTGTGTGTGTTGCTGTGTGTGTGTGTGTTGCTGTGTGTGTGTGTGTGTGTTGCTGTGTGTGTGTGTTGCTGTGTGTGTGTGTGTGTGTTGCTGTGTGTGTGTGTTGCTGTGTGTGTGTGTGTGTTGCTGTGTGTGTGTGTGTGTGTTGCTGTGTGTGTGTGTTGCTGTGTGTGTGTGTTGCTGTGTGTGTGTGTGTGTGTGTCTCTGTATAGTGTGTGTGTGTTGCTGTGTGTGTGTGTGTTGCTGTGTTTGGTTCACTGTTACGAACAAGCCCAGGCCTGCCTGTAAACGCGAGCTGCCCTCTGCCTGCCAGACCTCAGTGCTGGGTGGTTTCGCAGTGTTGTCTGGGATAGCTGTAATCAAAACAGTTGTCATAGTGACCAGAGGCAGCTGCTGAGCAATGTGGGGAATATCGAGCAAATGGCCCGACATCGAGGGGAGAATACTGAGAAATGGAAGTAGGTCATTGCTTGTCTTTTGTTCTGTTTGTTTGCCTCTCTCTGCCCTCAGCTCTCTGTACGTGGTGTGGTTTCATTATGTCCCAGATTTCTGCAGTTAGTGTCAGAGGATCTGCTTCCTGTCCTGTACTGTGTCATGCTTCTTTTGTGTTCATTATGAAGGAGTCAGTGCTGGGGAATGGAACACCCTCAAACACTCGCAGGGCAGGTACAGCACGGGTTAGATTCAGAGTAAAGCTCCCTCTACACTGTCCCATCAAACACTCCCAGGGCAGGTACAGCACGGGGTTAGATACAGAGTAAAGCTCCCTCTACACTGTCCCATCAAACACTCCCAGGGCAGGTACAGCACGGGTTAGATACAGAGTAAAGCTCCCTCTACACTGTCCCATCAAACACTCCCAGGGCAGGTACAGCACGGGTTAGATACAGAGTAAAGCTCCCTCTACACTGTCCCATCAAACACTCCCAGGGCAGGTATAGCACGGGGTTAGATACAGAGTAAAGCTCCCTCTACACTGTCCCATCCAACACTCCCAGGGCAGGTACAGCACGGGTTAGATACAGAGTAAAGCTCCCTCTACACTGTCCCATCAAACACTCCCAGGGCAGGTACAGCACGGGGTTAGATACAGAGTAAAACTCCCTCTACACTGTCCCATCCAACACTCCCAGGGCAGGTACAGCACGGGTTAGATACAGAGTAAAGCTCCCTCTACACTGTCCCATCAAACACTCCCAGGGCAGGTACAGCACGGGTTAGATACAGAGTAAAGCTCCCTCTACACTGTCGCATCAAACACTCCCAGGGCAGGTACAGCACGGGTTAGATACAGAGTAAAGCTCCCTCTACACTGTCCCATCAAACACTCCCAGGGCAGGTACAGCACGGGTTAGATACAGAGTAAAGCTCCCTCAACACTGTCCCATCAAACACTCCCAGGACAGGTACAGCACAGGTTAGATACAGAGTGAAGCTCCCTCTACACTGTCCCATCAAACACTCCCAGGGCAGGTACAGCACGGGTTAGATACAGAGTGAAGCTCCCTCTACACTGTCCCATCAAACACTCCCAGGGCAGGTATAGCACGGGGTTAGATACAGAGTAAAGCTCCCTCTACACTGTCCCGTCAAACACTCCCAGGGCAGGTACAGCACGGGTTAGATACAGAGTGAAGCTCCCTCTACACTGTCCCATCAAACACTCCCAGGGCAGGTATAGCACGGGGTTAGATACAGAGTAAAGCTCCCTCTACACTGTCCCATCAAACACTCGCAGGGCAGGTAGGGCACGGATGTTTCTTATTGTTTCAGTATTTTAAAAGTTTGACCGTTTCCTCGGCTCCCTCAGTCCGTCCTCCATCCTTCCCTCAGTTGGCCCGCCCCCTCCCTCCTACAATCCCACTGAGCCGGGGCTGATGCATAAACTAGGCTTGTATTCCCTTGTGAATAGAAGATTGAGGGGTGATTTGATCGCGGTGTTTAAAATGTTAAAAGGATTCGATAAGGTAGAGAGACTATTTCTTCTGGTGGGGGAGTCCAGAACAGTTCTGTGATGGAGGGGTCATCGACTCTCCTGGGCAGGTGAGTTGAGCTGGGCCCGATTACCTCCTTTATCTATAGCTCTGTTACAATGTCTGATCTTGCTGCTGGTGCTTGTGGAGGTGGTGTCGATGCTGGAATCCAACACATGGTGGCACATTCTGCCTGAGCTTTCTCCAGTTACCGGGTGCCGAGGGAGCTCTCGGCTGCTCGCATGTGGCTGGGGCTCAGACTACAACAGTGCCCATTATATATAATCATTTTGAAATGCACTTGGTAATCCCCTTCCATAATCTGTATCTGTAAATCCCGGATGTTTGAGCAGAGCTGTCTATCTTGTCCTGCCTCCGTGAAGTGTAAACAATGTCCAAGTTGGAAAACCCTTCGTCCTCCCCCTTTCTCCCCTCCTCTCCTAATGCCGTAGCCTCCGATTGACCGCTGATCCCACTCCTTGAGCACATAATCCAGGCCGACACTCCCAGTGCAGCACTGAGGGAGTGCTGCACTGTCGGAGGGGCAGTACTGAGGGAGCACGGCACTGTCGGAGGGGCAGTACTGAGGGAGTGCCGCACTGTCGGAGGGGCAGTACTGAGGGAGCGCCGCACTGTCGGAAGGGCAGTACTGAGGGAGCGCCGCACTGTCGGAAGGGCAGTACTGAGGGAGCGCTGCACTGTCGGAGGGGCAGTACTGAGGGAGCGCTGCACTGTCGGAGGGGCAGTACTGAGGGAGCACGGCACTGTCGGAGGGGCAGTACTGAGGGAGCGCCGCACTGTCGGAAGGGCAGTACTGAGGGAGCGCCGCACTGTCGGAGGGGCAGTACTGAGGGAGCGCGGCACTGTCGGAGGGGCAATATTGAGGGAGCGCTGCACTGTCGGAAGGGCAGTACTGAGGGAGCGCCGCACTGTCGGAGGGGCAGTACTGAGGGTGCGCCGCACTGTCGGAGGGGCAGTACTGAGGGAGCGCCGCACTGTCGGAGGGGCAGTACTGAGGGAGCGCGGCATTGTCGGAGGGGCAGTACTGAGGGAGCGCCGCACTGTCGGAGGGGCAGTACTAAGGGAGTGCGGCATTGTCGGAGGGGCAGTATTGCGAGAACGCTGCACTGTCGGAGGGGCAGTACTAAGGGAACGCTGCACTGTCGGAGGGGCAGTACTGAGGGAATGCTGCACTGTCGGAGGGGCACTACTGAGGGAGCGCCGCACTGTCGGAGCGGCAGTACTGAGGGAGTGCTGCACTGTCGGAGGGGCAGTACTGAGGGAACGCTGCACTGTCGGAGGGGCAGTACGGAGGGAGCGCCGCACTGTCGGAGGGGCAGTACTGAGGGAGTGCTGTACTGTCGGAGGGGCAGTACTGAGGGAGTGCTGCACTATCAGAGTGCAGCACTCCCTCGGTACTGCCCCTATCAGATGAGACGTTAAACCGAGGCCCTGTCTCACCTCTCGGGTGGAGCAAAAGATTCTTCAAAGTATTGCGAAGAAGAGCAGGGGAGTTCTCCCCGATGTCCTGGGGCCAATATTTATCCCTCAACCAATATCACCAAAACAGATTATCTGGTCATTATCTCATTGCTGTTTGTGGGATCTTGCTGTGTGCAGATTGTGTTGTGTTTACTACATTCCAACAGTGACCGCACTTCAAAAGTACTTCATTGGCTGTGATGTGCTTTGGGACGTCCCGATTTGGTGAAAATTGCTGTCGAAATGCAAGTCTTACCTTTTCACGCTGTGTCTGGGGAGTCGCGCAGTGTGATCCTGAGTTGATCTGAATTTGATGTACTGACATTTTCCACTAGTGATCAGGAGCGAGATCCCTGACTGCTCCCTAACCCAGGGACACGAGGCTATCCGCACCACTCGGAGATCGAACCCCAGACCTTCTGGTCTGTGTGAGATCCTTTCATTCTGGCCGGTGCACTTATCCAAATGGCCATCGGGGGAGCTCCTCCTGCACATTTAATGGGAAATAGTTCAATTGCCCAAAATTGAAAGGAGATGTGAGTATTGAGCGGTTAGCTTATCCTAACCATCCACTAAGGGCACTTGCCGCCCCCTCGCCTTGCCCCCTCCCACGCCGGGGATGCGTAAGGTGCCAGAATTAGAGGAGCGCAGATATCTCGGGGGGGGCGGTTTGGTGGAGGTTATAGAGATAGGGAGGGGCGAGGCCATGGAGGAATTTGAAAACAAGGATGAGAATTTTTAAATCAAGGCGTTGCCAGACTGGGAGCCAGTGTAGGTCAGCGAGCACAGGGGTGGTGGGCGAACCGGTCTTGGTGCGAGTTAGGACACGGGGCAGCGAGCACAGAGGTGGTGGGTGAATGGGACTTGGTGCGAGTTAGGACACGGGGCAGCGAGCACCGGGGTGGTGGGCGAACGGGACTTGGTGCGAGTTAGGACACGGGGCAGCGAGCACAGAGGTGGCGGGCGAACGGGACTTGGTGCGAGTTAGGACACGGGGCAGCGAGCACAGGGGTGATGGGTGAACGGGACTTGGTACGAGTTAGGACACGGGTCAGCGAGCACAGGGGTGGTGGGCGAACCGGTCTTGGTGCGAGTTAGGACACGGGGCAGCGAGCACGGGTGGTGGGCGAACGGGACTTGGTGCGAGTTAGGACACGGGGCAGCGAGCACAGGGGTGGTGGGCGAATGGGACTTGGTGCGAGTTAGGACACGGGGCAGTGAGCACAGGGGCGATGGGCGAACGGGACTTGGTGCGAGTTAGGACACGGGGCAGTGAGCACAGGGGTGATGGGCGAACGGGACTTGGTGTGAGTTAGGACACGGGGCAGCGAGCACGGGGTGATGGGCGAACGGGACTTGGTGCGAGTTAGGACACGGGTCAGCGAGCACAGAGGTGATGGGCGAACGGGACTTGGTGCGAGTTAGGACACGGGTCAGCGAGCACAGGGGTGGTGGGCGAACGGGACTTGGTGCAAGTTAGGACACGGGTCAGCGAGCACAGAGGTGATGGGCGAACGGGACTTGGTGCAAGTTAGGACACGGGTCAGCGAGCACAGAGGTGATGGGCAAACGGGACTTGGTGTGAGTTAGGACACGGGTCAGCAAGCACGGGTGGTGGGCGAACGGGACTTGGTGCGAGTTAGAACACGGGGCAGCGAGCACAGGGGTGGTGGGCGAATGGGACTTGGTGCGAGTTAGGACACGGGTCAGCGAGCACAGGGGCGATGGGCGAACGGGACTTGGTGTGAGTTAGGACACGGGTCAGCAAGCACGGGTGGTGGGCGAACGGGACTTGGTGCGAGTTAGGACACGGGTCAGCGAGCACGGGGTGGTGGGCGAACGGGACTTGGTGCGAGTTAGGACACGGGGCAGGTGAGTTCTGGATGAGCTGAAGGTTATGGAAGGTGGAAGATGTGAGTCCGGCCAGGAGAGTGTTGGAATAGTCGAATCTGGAGGTAACAAAAGCAGGGATGAGGGCTTCAGCAGCAGATGAGCTAAGGCGGGGTGGAGACGGGCGATCTACGGAGGTGGTCTTTGTGATGGAGAATATATGGGGCTGGAAGCTCGTCTGAGGGTCAAATAGGAGGCCGAGGTTACGCGAGGTCTGGTTCAGCCTGAGAAAGTGGCCGGGGAGAGGGATGGAATTGGTGGCTAGGGAACGGACCTTGTGTTAGTAGCCCAGGATTAGCGAAATATTCAACCTACAAGTGGGATTTAAGTCCCATTCCACAGATTTTCAAACCATGTTCTTGCATCACAGTTAATGGGGCAAAGAGGTGAAGCGGGTGGGATGAGAGGGTCATTCTGATCCTCTGTGGTTTAGTGAGGTGAGGTGGCGATGTGTATTTGCAATGTGCACACTTGCAATGTTCTCCTCAGATGAACAGTTCCAGCGATTGGAACGCGGCATCAGTGCGTGAACTGGGAAACCTGGCGCAGTATAAGATCACAGGCACCGTGCAGCCCAGTAACGCCCACCTGCTTCAGACTGAGCGGGCACTGGTTAAAGACCGCTACGCCCTGCGGAGCAGGAGGAACTTGGGTTTCAGCCCCAGTTTAAGTTTGCTGATCTCGGCAAGGCCTCGGCACCTGGGAGCTCCTGGAGGGGGGAAATCAGCCGGGGTGGTGTGGAAGTGCCCCCCAGCCTGGGCATCGGAAGGTGGGCATTGCTTGGGGAGCTGTACCCTGGGAAGAATCAGTGCCCACAGGAGAGGGACAGGGTGGGGGCCGTGAGGGAAACTGTTTTAAATGCCTCACGTGTGTATTTCTTTTGTCCTCAGTAAATGCCAGGTGTGGCGTGCTGTGTGAGGCCGAGGTTGACATGTCACGAGTTTCCTCCTCGTCCAGCACTAAGCGACTCGGAAACTACTCCTTCTCCAGCCCGCACTATGGCTCCTCGTACCAGGGCTACACCCCAAGCCTGGGCTACAGCTATGCAGACAAGGACAAGCTGGCCTACAAGCCAGGCTACACCAGCAGCTACACCTCCCAAGCCAGCTCCGGCCGACCAGCGAGCAAGTACACCCTGGAGGTCGATCGCGGACGGCAGCTCCCTCGGCCAGAGGTGCTGAGCAGGCGCAGCGAGAGTTTGAGCCGTGTGCCGTTGAAGGCCTATCCCAGCGGGCTGAGTGGCGGATATTCCAGCACCTACGGTTACGGCGCAGGGAGCGGTCTCACTGCCTACCCATCCCCCGGGCTTTCCCTGAGCCGCAGGAAGTCCATCAGCCAGACGGACTTGAACCGCGACCTGCTGAACCTCCACATGGCCGACACGTACCAGTTAAACTCGGTGAAGAGCCCCCCACTCACCCGGCACGAGACCGACCCCCACCCGGGGCCCTACAGGAGCAGCAGCAGGAGCGACAGCGCCGACGTTTACTGCGCCAAGGGCTCCGGCGCTTACGGCCTGTCACGCAGCGTGACGCAGGAGACCATAACGGCTTCGTTCAAAAGCACCGACCGCTTCAGCCCAGCGTGGGAGAGGAGCAGGAGTGGCAGCAGCTGTGGTTCGCCCGTTCGAGACACGGCGGTAAGTGCGGGGTCAGTGTAAAGGTTGCGGGGTTAGACCCCCAATTGGATACGACCATAGAATCTGACAGCACAGAAGGAGGCCATTCGGCCCATCGTGCTGTGCCGGCTCTTTGAAAGAGCTCTCCAATTAGTCCCACTCCCCGGCTCTTTCCCCATAGCCCTGCAAATGTTTCCTTCAAGTATTTATCCAATTCTATTTTGAAAGTTACTAGCGAATCTGCTTCCACCGCCCTTTCAGGCAGCGCATTTCAGATCACAACAACTCGCTGCGTAAAAATGAAGAACCTGTGTAAGGAGTTGGCACCTTCAGGAGGGGGAGAAGGGTAATTTCAGATGTTTACAAAATAAGATTCTAGACAGCGGTCTGCATAATGAGCCCGGATAGGAGGTATACCTGTGGTAGGTGGGGTGCGAGTAGTGCGCTCGCGGGTATGATTTAACGGTTCAGTGTGAAATGGGATTGCTCTTCCTGACGCAGTGGTTGCTCTTGGAGGAATATTTTGGGGAACGGTTCACAGGAACACATCCTGGTGAGAGCTTTGCCCTGGTAGCTGGCACTGCTTCGACCAAACCAAAATACATTTAATCGTCGAGCTTGGAATGCTATTGCGCTGCCCTGTGTGCTGGGAGATTGACCATCCCTGGGCTACTTTGCAGTACCTCAGAAATCTATAATCTCGGGAGACTGGTGGAAACCAGAAAGAAAGAACTTTCACCACCTCAGGACGTCCCAAAGCAATTTACAGCCAATGAAGTACTTTTGACGTGTAGTCACTGTTGTAATGTAGGAAACGCAGCAGCTATTTTTTGGACGGCAAGCTCCCACAAACACAGCATTGGCTGAGGGATAAATATTGGCCAGGACACCGGGGATAACTCCCCCACTCTTCTTCGAAATAGTGCCATGGGATCTTTTACGCCCACCTGAGAGAGCAGATGGGACTTCGGTTTAAAGTCTCATCCGAAAGGCGGCCCCTCCGACAGTGCAGCACTCCCTCAGCACTGCACTGGAGTGTCGGCCTAGATTTTGTGCTCAAATCTCTGGAGTGGGACTTGAACCCACAACCTTCTGACCCCGAGGTGAGAGTGCTGCCCACTGAGCCAAGAATAACACCAGGCTCAAAACTCCCCAATCTCGGCCCTGAGCTGAGTGTTGACGGCAAGGAAAATATTTCAGAACCTCTGACAAAACCTTTCATATTTTCATGAAGTTGTCATCGCCCCAGGTTGGGCGGAGGTCGAACACACTGGTCAGTGGGAAGTGAAACAGCAGAGGCTGGAGGGGAATTAATTGATTGACGGGGATTGTGTTCCGGGATCTGAAAGGAGTTTGAAGTATAATATGGCCTTTTCCGCACACTTGATACTCCGTGACGGAGAGCTGGGATCAAACAAAAGAGCTTCAGTGAATCAACAGCAGCAGTGACGCTCACTGCAAGGCTGGCTCAATCTTTTATAAAAATGAAACGCAGACAGATTACTAAACGCGAGAGTGCGAGTGAGTGACGAGCGTGTGAGTGTGTGCATGAGTGAGCGAGGCTGCGCGAATGAGCGAGCGGGTGACACACTGCTTTCCTGCTGGAGGTAAAAACAGAGGATTTTAAGGAAGAGGCCATTTGGCCCACCGAGCACATCTTTGTTCAAAAATTTAACCTCACCTTCACACCACTTCTCTCTCCAGCTAAATATCTCTCTGTCTCCTTGAAATATCCATTAAGGAAAACTGTTCCAATCAGGGTTACAGAAACACATAGACTGATCTAAACCACCCAACACGTATAGGGGGCAAACCGCATTCGCTCTAACACTCCCACTGTAAGCCTTTGGGTAAAGAAAGCTCCTTTTTTATACTCCTCTACCGTCCTAGTTTTTAACCTCTTGTTTGGATATTTCCCACATACAGGGAGCTTTGCGGTGGAGACACTGGGCACTGCCTTTGTGTGATATTGCTCTTAATGAATACTCCCGCAGGGTGCTGAGGCCAATTCTCGGACCCTACTGTAGCCCTGCCCTGGGTCCTTACTGGCCAATAGGACTCAATACTGTACCTACCATTTCATTCCTAAATCCTTTTCATATTTTAGTTACAACCGTCTGAATTCCAGCTCGTTTATATAGCGCACTTTACAGCCAATAAAGTACTTTTTCTGAATTGTAGTCACTGTTGTAATGTAGGAAAAGCCAAAAATTGCACACAGCAAACTCCCACAAACAGCAGTGAGATAATGACCAGATAATCTGTTTTTAGTGGCAGTTTCTAGTTGTGTTATAAATATTGGCCAGGGGAGAACTCCCTAGCTCTTCCAATAGTGGCCGTGGGATCTTTTACATCCACCTGAGAGGGTAGACGGGGCCTTGGTTTAATGTCTCATCTGAAAGACGGTACCTCTGACAACACAGCGCTCCCTCAGCCCTGCACTGGGTGTATTGATCTGGATTATGGGCTTGAGTCTCTGGAGTGGGCCTTGAACCCACAACCTTCTGACTCGGAGGCGAGAGTGTTACCCACTGAGCCAGGGCTTACTCCTCGGTCTGCTCTGACCACAGAGGAGTGACAGTGACTGAGCGTGTGGAATGCTGGAGCCAGCAACCATTATCTAACTTCGCTCTGTCTCTCCGGATCTGTTCTGCATTCCAGGCAGTCACTCACCTGCCAGTAACGGCCATGCATGAATTAAATCTTCAGCCGTGCCTCCAGCATGCTATCTGATTAATCTAAAGCAGCCACAGTTTCTCATTAGCGGAGCGGAAAGGGCTGCCGGTTTAACCTGCGGTATGTTACAAGGTCACAGCAGGTCCCCGGCGCTAACCTGAGTGCCGGGGAAACTGCAGGAGCTCAACCCCAACTTGGGGTCACTGGACCCCAGAACTGCAACTTAATTAATGTGTCCAGCTACTCCCCAGATACCAGCCCTGCTGTAAAAATTAATCCAAAGTCCTTTGATCTGCCTTTTATTGTGATTTTCTCCTTCCTGTAAACGTTGATTTCTTGCTGAATGCTCCATTGGGCACCCTCTGATATCTCACCCAGTTGCCTTTTCTTGTGTGGTTGTGTCTTCAGCTGCCAAGGCCCATAGCTCTGGAATCCCCACCCTCTCCGCCTCACTCTCCTCCTTTACATAGAAACATAGAAGATAGGAGTAGGAGTAGGCCATTCGGCCCCTCGAGCCTGCTCCGCCATTCAATGAGATCATGGCTGATCATCCAAACTCAGTACCCCGTACCTGCCTTCTCCTCATATCCCTTGATACCTTTAGCTCTAAGAAATATATCTAACTCCTTCTTGAATATATTTAAAGACTTGGCCTCAACCGCCTTCTGTGGTAGAGAATGCCACAGGTTCACCACTCTCTGGGTGAATAAATTCTTCCTCATCTCTATCCTAAATGGCTTACCCCTTATCCTTAGATTATGACCCCTGGTTCTGGACTCTCCGACCATCGGGAACATTCTACCTGCATCTAGTTTGTCCAGACCTGTCAGAATTTTTAAAGTTTCGATGAGATCCCCTCTCATTCTTCTAAACTCCAGCGAGTACAAGCCCAATCGACCCAATCTCTCCTCATACGTCATTCCTGCCATCCCAGGGATCAGCCTTGTGAATCTTCGCTGAACTCCTTCCATGGCAAGAACATCCTTCCTCAGATGAGGTGACCAAAACTGCACACAGTACTCAAGGTGTGGTCTCACCAAGGCCCTGTACAACTGCAGCAGGACATCCTTGTTCCTGTACTCAAACCCTTTTGCTATGAAGGCCAACATACCATTTGCATTCTTCACCGCCTGCTGCACCTGCATGCTTACCTTCAGCGACTGGTGCACAAGGACACCCAGGTCTCGTTGCACTTCCCCTTCTTCCAATCTGTTGCCATTCAGATAATAGTCTGCCTTTCTGTTTTTGACACCAAAGTGGGTAACCTCGCATTTATCCATGTTATATTGCATCTGCCACGCTTCTGCCCAATCACCCAACCTGTCCAAATCATCCTGGAGTTTCTCGGTATCCTCCTCGCAGCACACACACCCACCCAGCTTTGTGTCGTCTGCAAACTTGGAGATATTACATCTAGTTCCCTTATCTAGATCATTAATGTATATTGTGAATAGCTGGGGTCCAAGGACCGATCCCTGCGGTACCCCACTAGTCACTGCCTGCCACTCAGAAAAAGACCCGTTAATTCCTACTCTCTGCTTTCTGTCCGCCAACCAGTTCTCTATCCAAGTCAATACCATGCCCCCAATCCCATGTGCCTTAACTTTACACGCTAATCTCTTATGCGGGACCTTATCGAAAGCCTTTTGAAAGTCCAAATACACCACATCTACTGGTTCTCCTTTATCTATTTTCCCAGTTACATCCTCAAAAAATTCCAGTAGATTAGTCAAGCACGATTTACCTTTTGTAAATCCATGTTGACTTTGTCCGATTCTGTCACTGTTTTCCAAGTGCTCAGCTATTACATCCTTTATAATGGACTCTAGCATTTTCCCCACTACCGATGTCTGTAATTCCCCATTTTCTCTCTACCACCCTTTTTGAATAATGGGGTAACATTAGCTACCCTCCAATCCATGGGTACAGTTCCAGATTCCAGCGAATTTTGGAAGATGATCAGCAATGCATCTACTATTTCTAGGGCCACTTCCTTAAGTACCCTAGGATGCAGATTATCAGGCCCTGGGGATTTATCGGCCTTCAATCCCATCAATTTCCCCAACACCATTTCCCTACAAATACTGATTTCTTTCAGTTCCTCCCTCTCATCAGACCCTATGCTCTCCAACATCTCTGGGAGGTTATTTGTGTCCTCCTTTGTGAAGACAGAACCAAAATATGCATTTAATTGGTCTGCCATTTCTTTGTTCCCCATTATAACTTCCCCTGCTTCTGACTGCAAGGGACCTACACTTGATGTCACTAATCTTTTTCTCTTCACATATCTATAAAAGCTCTTACAGTCAGTTTTTATGTTCCCTGCAAGCTTACTTTCATATTCTATTTTCCCCTTCTTAATTAATCCCTTTGTCCTCCTTTGTTGAATCCTAAACTGCTCCCAATCCTCAGGGTTACTGCTTTTTCTGGCCAATTTATATGCCCTCTCCTTGGATCTTATGCTATCCCTAATTTCCCTTGTTAGCCATGGTTGAGTCACCCTTTTTGTTTTATTCTTATCCCAAACTGGGATGAACAACTTCTGTAGTTCATCCATGCGGTCTTTGAATGTTTGCCATTGCCTATCCACCGTCAACCCTTTGAGTGACATTCCCCAATCAATCCTACCCAATTCGCACCTCATACCATCGTAGTTTCCTTTATTTAAATTCAGGACCCTAGTCTCCGAGTCAACTACTTCATTCTCCATCCTAATGAAGAATTCTATCATATTATGATCGCTCTGACCCAAGGGGCCTCGTACAACAAGATTGCTAATTAATCCTCTCTCATTACATAATACCCAGTCTAAGATAGCCTGATCTCTGGTTGGTTCCTCGACATATTGTTCCAGAAAACCATCCCGTAAACATTCTAGGAATTCCTCCTCCACAGTATTTTTACTAATTTGGTTAGCCCAATCTATATGTAAATTAAAGTCACCCATGATGACTGCTGTGCCCTTATTGCACGCGTCTCTAATTTCCCGTTTAATGCCATCCCCAACCTCCGTATTACTGTTTGGAGGTCTATATACCACTCCCACTAACGTTTTCTGCCCCTTGATATTTCTCAGTTCTACCCATACAGATTCCGCATCATCAGAGTTAATATCCTTCCTTTCAATTGTGTTAATCCCCTCTTTAACCAGCAATGCTACCCCACCTCCCTTTCTTTTTTGCCTATCCTTCCTAAATATTGAATACCCCTGGATGTTGAGTTCCCAGCCTTGGCCATCCTGGAGCCATGTTTCTGTAATCCCAATCAAATCATATTCGTTTACCTCTATTTGCGCAGCTAATTCATCCACCTTGTTCCGAATGCTCCTTGCATTAAGACACAAAGCCTTCAGGCTTGTTTTTTTAATGCTCTCAGACCTACATGAATTATTATTTACTGTGACCATGTTTGATTTAAACCGTTGAGTTCTTTGCCTTCTAATTTTGTTTTTCTCCTTCCTGTCTTTTGCTTTTTCCCTTGTTTCCCTTTCCTCTGTCTCCCTGCTCAGGTTCCCAACCCCCTGCCACTTTAGTTTAAACCCTCCCCAACAGCATTAGCAAACACTCCCCCTAGGACATCGGTCCCGGCCCTGCCCAGGAGCAAACAGTCCCATTTGTACTGGTCCCACCTCTCCCAGAACCGGTTCCAATGTCCAAGGAATTTGAATCCCTCCCCCTTGCACCATTCCTCTAGCCACGTATTCATTTGAAATATCCTTCTATTTCTACTCTGACTAGCACGTGGCACTGGTACCAATCCTGAGATTACTACCTTTGAGGTCCTATTTTTTAATTTACCTCCTAACTCCCTATATTCTGCTTTTAGGACCTCATCCTGTTTTTTACCTATATCGTTGGTGCCTATGTGCACCACGACAACTGGCTGTTCGCCCTCCCCCTCCAAAATGTTCTGCAGCTGCTCCGAGACATCCTTGACCCTTGCACCAGGGAGGCAACACACCATCCTGGAGTCACGATTGCGGCCGCAAAAACGCCTATCTATTCCCCTTACAATTGAGTCCCCTATCACTATAGCTCTTCCACTCTTTTTCCTCCCAGCCTGTGCAGCAGAGCCACCCATGGTGCCAGGAAGTTGGCTGCTGCTGCCTTCCCCTGATGAGTCATCCCCCCAACAGTATTCAAAGTGGTATATCTGTTGGAGAGGGGGATGGTCGCAGGGGATTCCTGCACTACCTGCCTGCGCCTCTTACTCTGCCTGCTGGTCACCCATTCCCTTCCTGCCTGTACACCCTTTACCTGCGGTGTGACCAACTCGCTATATGTGATATTCACGATGTCCTCAGCATCGCAAATGCTCCAAAATGAATCCATCCGCAGCTCCAGTGCCGCAATGCGGTCTGTCAGTAGCTGCAGCTGGACACACTTCCCGCACACATGGTCGTCAGGGACGCAGGAAGCGTCCCTGATTTCCCACATAGAGCAGGAGGAGCACACTACGGGGCTGGGCTGTCCTGCCATGACTTACCCTTTAACTAATTAATTAAAATTAAATGAATCCCACCAATTTCACTACAGTTAAATGATATATTTAAGGGCCCTGGTTTACAAACTGTCCCCGCTACACCACAGAGACCTTAAAAACTATAAACCACAGACTTAAAGTTTTAAAAGAGAGAGAAATACTCCAACCAATCACCTACCTGTTTTGTGGTGACGTCACACCTCGAATACTTTTTACCTCTCTCCTTCCCGGAGATTGGTAGGCCTACCTGAGCCTCTGGGGCCTTTTGTAGTCGCTCTGCCGCTCTGCTCCGCCTCCTGCCGATGCCTCTTTAAAACCTTCCTCTTTGACCAAGCTTTTGGTCATCTGTCCTAATATCTCCTTGTGTGGCTTGGTGTCAGAGTTTGTTTTATAACGCTCCTGTGAAGCGCCTTGTGATGTTTTACTATGTTAAAGGCGCTATATAAATACAATTTGTTGTTGTTGCTCCTATTTGACCATGGGGAGCATCACAGCAGAACCTGAACCTCTCCGCATCTGATGCACATTCCAGCTGAGGCCCTGCATTGAGATCTGGAGTGGAGACCCAGGCCAGTTATCTTTCCTTGTCCCCTTTCGTAGCTCTTTGCACTTTCTTAGGGAGTTACTCTGTAATTCCATAATTCGTTTATAAAAGGTTGTTTCAACACTAGCTGTGTAAAGACCTCATGTTTGGATCCCAGCGCCTGGTGTCACTGACTGTATCTCTACTGATGTTAATCCAGATCCCTGTTACCCTTGCAGTCAGTACCATTCCACAATCTGCTTATTGCTCGTCTGTCCCTCTCTTTCTGACCCTCCTTCACTTTGTTCTCCACGCTCTCCCTCTCCACTCCCATACGTACTTCCTCATTACAATGAAAACATTTATGAGCATGAATTATCTTCAGCTAAAGTTTAAATTTGTTTTATTTTGACAGTGGGTGGTGTTAAGTCTGTGTGTTATAATGCGAATTACTACACAGACCACAAGAGTAAACTTTAACAGGTCTTTACTGGTTGAAGGTCAGGGCGGAACTGCCCAATAAATCATTACACAGCACTTATATACCGGTGTGGTCACCACCGGTATTACAGTATACAGCAGCCAAGATAAAGTAGTGCAACCCTTAAAATAGTTCTCTTAAAGGTGGAACGGTTACATAACCTAAAAAGGGAGGATTGTAGTGTAACAGTACATCTTCCCATTAAACATAACATAAATACACAACTTAATGTAAAAACAGTTCACAGATTCAGTCTCTCTGGAGGCTTCCTGACTCGGTCCGGATAACGCCTCGGTGGTGTAGTAGTTTTCGGTGGTGTAGTAGGTTCTTTTGGCAAGGTCGATTCGGCTTGAATGTCAGTGTCGGGTTCATCTGGTTCCAGTATCACTGGATCGGAGGTAGATACTATGGGTATCTCTGCTTCATCATTAGGCGTATAGAGTTGTGGTGTAGGTTGTCCCTTTTCGGATGACGCTATGATCTGATCAGCATGGCGCTTTATTATGCTTTCACCAATGTCCACGGTATACATCAGCGGTCCTAGTCGTGTGCAAATAGTTCCAGGCTGCCATTTCTCGGTACGGTAGTCCCGGGCCAAAACTTGTTGACCTATCTGGAAGGTTCTAGTTGGCCTTTCATTCATGCCTTGAAATTGCCGGTTCTCTACGTTCCTTCTGATGTTTGGCTTCATCAAATCCAGCCGGCATCTTAGACTTCTATTGAAAAACATCATGGCGGGAGTTTGGTTTGTGACCGCATGTGTTGCATTCCTGTACGCCAACAAGAAGTTATCTACCTTATGTTGTAGATTTATGTCTTCATTACCCATGGCCTTTATGGCCTTCTTGAAGGTCTGGACGAACCTTTCAGCTAATCCATTGGTGGCGGGATGGTATGGGGCGGACGTGTAGTGCTTAACCCCATTGTTTTTTAAGAACTTCCTGAATTCTTCGGACACAAATTGCGGTCCATTATCGGAACAGATCTGTTCCGGCAGCCCATTCCTGGCAAATATGGTCCTTAATACTGTGATGGTTTTTTCCGTGGTGGTGGAGGACATCTTTATTACCTCCGGCCACTTGGAGTGTGCATCAACTGCGATTAAGAACATTGAGTCCATAAATGGACCAGCAAAGTCGATATGTACCCTTTGCCATGGAGATGAGGGCCACTCCCATGGATGCAGAGGAGCTTGTGGTGGGGCGTTTTGGACCTTCTGGCATCCTGAACAGCTCTTGGTCATTTCTTCGATGTTTTCATCGATACCTGGCCACCACACGAATGCTCTGGCTAGGTTCTTCATTTTCACTCCACCCAGATGCCCCTCGTGAAGCTCCTTTAGCACTTTTTGCTGGAGTTTGGGTGGAATCACCACTCTGGATCCACACATCAAAGTTCCTCGGCACACTGACAGCTGTTCTCTTCTTTGCGAAAATGCCGGCAACAGTGGTTCGCCATGTGCTGGCCATCCCTTCACCGTTAAATCGTAGACTCGTGAGAGAGTCGGGTCATTTCTTGTTTCCTTTTCGATCGTAGAATTTGTTACTGGTAGACATTCCACTATGGTTGAGTGGAACATCTCCACTGGGTCCACTGTAGGCGCCTCTTCTACCGTTGGCAACGGTAGGCGTGATAACCCGTCAGCATTCCCATGCTGTTTTGATCCTTTGTATTCTATGTCATATTGGTGTGCCCCTAGGAAAAGGGACCACCTCTGTAGCCTTTGCGCTGTCATAATGGAAACGCCCTTTTTAGGGTTGAATATGGATACCAACGGCTGGTGGTCTGTCAGCAGTGTAAACTTCTGGCCCTGCAGGTAATGATGAAACTTCTTTACTCCCCACACCAGGCTGAGAGCCTCCCTATCTATCTGAGCATAGTTGCGCTCAGCGGAGGTCAATGATCTGGATGCAAATGCGACTGGCCTTTCCGAGCCATTTGGCAACTTGTGTGAGAGTACTGCTCCAATACCATAAGGAGAAGCATCACAAGCTAAACGAATAGGTAGCGTTGGGTTGAAGTGAGCCAACACTTCCTCTGAGGTGATCAATGTCTTGCTTTTGCGAAAGGCCTTCTTACAGTCCTCGCTCCACTTCCATGGTACTTCTTTCTGCAAAAGAGCATTCAGCGGGTGCAGCACCGTGGATAGATTTGGCAGAAACTTATGGTAATAGTTAATCAACCCTAGGAACGATCTCAACTGAGATACATTTTCCGGAGCGGGAGCCTTCACAACAGCTTTGATCTTGTCAGGTGACTTGTGCAGCCCCTCCTGGTCAATGACATGACCACAGTACGAGATCCGTTCCTGAAAGAACTCACATTTCTGGCGATTAACTCGAAGGCCATATTCCTTCAACCTGGTGAGCACCAGTTTCAAATTTGCAAGGTGTTCCTCATCGTCATCTCCTGTAATCAGGATATCGTCCAAGTAACATTGAGTGCTTGGAATTCCCTGTAATACCTGTTCCATGGCCCTCTGCCAAATTGCCGGAGCCGAAGCCACTCCAAAAACCAGCCTATTATATCGATACAAGCCTCTGTGCGTGCTGATTGTGAGATACTGGCGCGACTCTTCCTCAACTTCCATCTGTAAGTACGCTTGCGCCAGGTCTATCTTGGTGAAGCGTTTCCCGCCAGACAATGAAGCAAAGATATCCTCAATCCGTGGAAGCGGATATTGCACCGTGTGAAGCACCGGATTAACTGTGATCTTGAAGTCTCCACAGATGCGGACCTTCCCCGGTTCCCCTGGCTTGTTACTCGATGAACGCTTCATGACGGGCACAATGGGCGTGGCCCACTCACTCCAGTCCACCTTAGACAGTACTCCTGAACGCTCCAGCCCTTCCAGCTCAGCTTCCACAGCAGGTCGTATCGCATACGGTACCGGTCTGGCTTTGAAAAATTTTGGGTTTGCATGTTCTGCAATCTTGATTTTTGCCTTAATTCCTCTGTGTTCCCAGTCCCTGTTGGAACACCTCTTTCGCCTCATCCAATATTCTGGACAATCGTTCAGGTTTGACATCTTTCTTTCCGGAATCTACCGTTATTGCGTTTAGGGAGTGCCAGTCCATATTTATTTTCCTGATCCACTCCCGTCCCAGAAGTGGTGGACCTCCCTCAGGTAGTACATATAAGCCCATTCCTTGGTGTTCTTTGCCCTTGTGTATCACCTTGACTTTTATCTTTCCGATGGGGTATACTTTTTGCCCCGTGTATGTCTGCAATACTATCTCCGTATCCCGTAGGGGAATATGTTTGAATAACTTTTTGTAATCTTGCTTATTCATGACCGTCAATGCCGATCCGGTGTCCAATTCCATCTTCACTTGGACTCCTGCTATCTGCAGTGTGACCCAGATAGTTTGTCGGTCAGCTTCCTTACTCACGTTGTGAATTCTTAGACTACCCAGTTCCTTGCTGTTGGAGTCTGAATCCGAATTCTGTTCATCCGAACTCTTCTCAGCCACCTTATGTACCTTTCTGCACCTTTCCTGTGGTGACTTTTTGTTGCTGGTCTTCTTCCCTGACCGGCATACTTTAGCTATGTGACCAAGCTTGCCACATTTTCTACATTCCTGGTTTTTAAACCAGCATTGGTTCTTATCGTGTGTTGTCTTCCCACAACGATAACATTTCGTTGTACCCGAAGCCATTTGATCTACGCTGAGTACCGCTGCCTTCAGCTGCATTTCCGCGGTGCCTCTCGCTGCGGCTTCGTGCGATGCTGCAATAGTGACAGCCTTATCAAGTGTAAGATCATTCTCTTCAAGCAACCGCTTTTGTGTTCCTTCTTTCGACAATCCACACACGAATTTGTCTCTCAGTGCCTCTGTCAGGCTTTCCCCAAACTGGCAGTAATTCGCTAGCTTGCGCAGTTCAATTAAATACTCCGCGTTGCTTTCCTCTTTCAGTTGCGTTCTTGCATAAAATTTAAATCGTTCCGCTAACATCAGCGGTGTGGGGTTCAAATGATTCTTCAGGACAGCAACAATATTAGCGAAAGTCTGATCCACCGGTTTAGCTGGTGATAGAAGATGCTTCAATAGCCCGTATGTCTTCGCACCCATTGAGTTTAGTAAGGTTAGTGCTTTATCTTCATCTGATATTTTATTTGCCTTACAATATATCTCTATGCGTTCTACATACGTGGCCCAATCTTCAACATCGGGGTCGAAATCGTTGATGTTACCACGCTTAGGCATCCTCGCGATCTTCTTGAGAAACAAAGAATTTTTTTTTTACAAAATGGCGGTTTCCCGCGCTTGTCTTCTTCCCCCGCCTCCGAAAATGGCGGCTTCCCGCGTTTGCCTTTCTCCCCCGCTGGCTGTAATGGCGATTGCCGATTTGCTGCGTTCGCCCTCCCCCAGCGGTTTTTAAATCGTGCCTCCCAGCCCCTCTTGCAGTCCGGTCCTTTCCCCCCCGGCTGCGGCTGAGTTCTCCGCGGTTTTTTTTTATTTTCTCCCGCGCCTTACGCTGACCCGGTCGCTGTGCCTCGCGGCCTCGGTAGCTGCCCGGCCTTTTTCACCGGTCGCGGTCGAGCTCTCTCTCGACGCTGTTGCGTCTCCCAGCCCGCTTGCAGCCCGGTCTTTCGCACCGGCTGCGTTTGCATTCACTGCGGCTTCCGTGCCTTACGCTGCCCCAGTCTCAGCGCCTCTGGCCCCGACTTCTGTCCGGCTCCTTTCCCCGGCCGTGGTCGAGTTCTCCGCCCTTATATCCTCCGTTTTTTTAAAATTTTCTCCCCTACTCACAGTCAACATGGCCGACTTGCTTCTCGTCGCTGATCGGCTCACCCACCACCGTGATAGAAGGGACGATCACTGCCTGTTGCTGATGGAAGGCTTCGTGTCAGAATTCTTCCTTCCTTTGCCTTGCAGACCCGAGTCTTTTCTCAGCAGAATGATGAGGGCGGATGCCTCCTCTCGACGCCCGTTAAACTGCCTTGGATGTATCTCTGCCGCAGGGTAAGATCGTACTCGTCGCCATTGTTAAGTCTGTGTGTTATAGTGAGAATTACTACACAGACCACAAGAGTAAACTTTAACAGGTCTTTACTGGTTGAAGGTCAGGGCGGAACTGCCCAATAAATCATTACACAGCACTTATATACCGGTGTGGTCACCACCGGTATTACAGTATACAGCAGCCAAGATAAAGTAGTGCAACCCTTAAAATAGTTCTCTTAAAGGTGGAACGGTTACATACACTACAGGTGGGGGTGAGAAATCCTGACTGGTGCGACTGCCTGGAGCTGCCCGTTTCCAGGTCGAGCCTGACTGCCTGAGACTGACCCCAGTTGTGAGGTTGCGGTTTCCAGGACCTGTCGGACTGGACTGCCTTCAGCTGGAGGTCCTCCAGTGACGTCCTGTGACTGAACTGCTGCCTTCCCTGTCTTCACCGTGAGAGATTGAACTCGATGTACCAGAACACTTCAAAACACACAACACAAACCTGGGAAAGGGTTGTAGGCAGCAATGACTCAAATGATTCCTACCAAGTGTCCAAACAAGCCTTCACTCAGGCTGACACTGGCCTGAACCAGCCTGTCTCTGACTTGCTCTCTCACTGAAGCATCTGAGAGGCTCTGTGACCCCCTCCGCACATACACAAATCTTTGACGGTAGCAGGACAAGTTGAGAAGGCTGTTTAAAAACACATACAGGATCCTTGGCTTTATTAATAGAGGAATAGAGTGTAAACACAGGGAAGTTATGTTAAACCTTTATAAATCACTGGTTAGGCCCCAGCTGGAGTATTGTGTTCAATTCTGGGCATCAACTTTAGGAGAGAATTCAAGGCCTTGGAGAGAGTGCAGGGAAGATTTATCAAAATGGTCCCAGGGATGAGGGACTTCAACAACAACAACTTGTATTTATATAGTGCCTTTGACATAGTAAATTGTCCCAAGGTGCTTCACAGGAGTATTATAAGACAAAAAATTTGACACTGAGCCACATAAGGAGAAATTAAGGCAGGTGACCAAAAGCTTGGTCAAAGAGGTAGGTTTTAAGGAGCATCTTAAAGGAGGAAAGAGAGGTAGCGAGGCGGAGAGGTTTAGGGAGGGAATTCCAGAGCTTAGGGTCCAGGCAACAGAAGGCACGGCCACCAAAGGTTGAGCGATTATAATCAGGGATGCTTAAGAGGGCAGAATTAAGAGGAGCGCAGATATCTCGGTGGGGAGGGGGGGTTGTGGGGCTGAAGGCGATTACAGAAATAAGGAGGGGCGAGGCCATGGAGGGATTTGAAAACAAGGCTGAGAATTGTGAAATCGAGGCATTACCGGACTGGGAGCCAATGTAGGTCAGCAAGCACAGGGGTGATGGGTGAACGGGACTTGGTGCAAGTTAGGACATGGGCAGCCGAGTTTATGGAGAAGCTGGGGTTGTTCTCCTTAGAGCAGAGAAGGTTAAGAGGAGATTTGATAGAGGTGTTCAAAATCATGAAGGGTTTGGTGTAGCAAATAAGGAGAAACTGTTTCCAGTGGCAGAAAGGTCGGTAACCAGAGGACACAGATTTAAGGTGATTGGCAAAAAGAATCAGAGGCGAGATGAGAATGATTTTACGCAGTGAGTTGTGATCTGGAATGCGCTGCCATGAGTCCAAACGAGCCTTCACTCAGGCTGAAAGGGCGGTGGAAGCAGACTCAACAATAACTTTCAAAAGGGAACTTGGAAGGGGAAGTATTTGCAGGGCTGTGGGGAAAGAGCAGGGGGAAGTGGGACCAATTGGAGAGCTCGACCAAAGAGCCGGCACAGGCCGCCATCTGTGCTGCATCATTCTATGATTCTAGAGTAAACAGTTTAAAAAATAAAATTGGAAGAAAGAATTGAAGTTGTGATGGGAAAAGGCCCAGCAGAGACTATGAATGCCAGTCTGGTCAGAAAAACCATCTGAAAGTTTTATTGCTCTCAGTTTTTGCCAGCCTCTTGATTCTTTTGATAACCAGTGAAGTACTTTTTTTTTTAAATGTAATCACCGGCAGTCAATTCACACACAGCAAGATCCCACAAACAGCAATGTGATAATGACCTGATAACTCCCCTGCTCTTCTCTGAAATAGTGCCGTGGGGTCTTTTACGTCCTTCAGACGGGGCCTCGGTTTAACATCTCATCTGAAAGACGGCACGTCCGACAGTGCAGCACTCCCTCAGTACTGCACTGGAGCGTCAGCCTAGATTTTTGTACTCAAGTCCCTGGAGTGGGACTTGAATCCACAACCTTCTGACTCAAGAGGCGAGAGTGCTACTCACTGAGCCACAGCTGATCATTCTGCCAGATTACCTGCAGCTTTCTGCCACTGTTTGTTACAGCGCCCTTTTGACGAGAGGTAGCTGACACTCCCGCTAAGGCTCCCCAACAGCTGGCTACGGCTGGTTTCTTTATCTGTGCTGTGTTGCGAATATATACACAGCTGATCGACCCGATCTCGGGCCTCTCCTGTGGCTGCTCCGGACTGGAGGTCACTGAAGGTCAGTTTAGATCAGGTTAACTTCTGTACAAATTAATCAAATGCTTCTAATTCCATCTTCTCCCTGACCTGAAGGCAGGATAGGCCCGGTTATTCCCGGGGTACGGACAGCTGTTCCCGGGGTGCGGTCAGCTGTTCCCGGGGTGCGGTCAGCTGTTCCCGGGGTGCGGTCAGCTGTTCCCGGGTGCGGTCAGCTGTTCCCGGGTGCGGTCAGCTGTTCCCGGGGTGCGGTCAGCTGTTCCCGGGGTGCGGTCAGCTGTTCCCGGGGTGCGGTCAGCTGTTCCCGGGGTACGCTGGGCTGTCCCCGGGGTGCACTGGGCTGTCCCCGGGGTGCGCTGGGCTGTCCCCGGGGTGCGGTGGGCTGTCCCCGGGGTACGCTGGGCTGTCCCCGGGGTGCGCTGGGCTGTCCCCGGGGTACGCTGGGCTGTTCCCAGGGTGTGCTCTGCTATTCCCGGGGTGCGGTGGGCTCTCCCCGGGGTGCGGTGGGCTCTCCCCGGGGTGCGCTGGGCTCTCCCCGGGGTGCGCTGGGCTCTCCCCGGGGTGCGGTGGGCTCTCCCCGGGGTGCGGTGGGCTCTCCCCGGGGTGCGCTGGGCTGTCCCCGGGGTGCGGTGGGCTGTCCCCGGGGTGCGCTGGGCTCTCCCCGGGGTGCGCTGGGCTCTCCCCGGGGTGCGCTGGGCTCTCCCCGGGGTGCGGTGGGCTGTCCCCGGGGTGCGCTGGGCTCTCCCCGGGGTGCGGTGGGCTGTCCCCGGGGTGCGGTGGGCTCTCCCCGGGGTGCGGTGGGCTCTCCCCGGGGTGCGCTGGGCTCTCCCCGGGGTGCGGTGGGCTCTCCCCGGGGTGCGGTGGGCTCTCCCCGGGGTGCGCTGGGCTCTCCCCGGGGTGCGCTGGGCTCTCCCCGGGGTGCGCTGGGCTGTCCCCGGGGTGCGCTGGGCTCTCCCCGGGGTGCGCTGGGCTCTCCCCGGGCTATGCTCTGCTATTCCCGGGGTACGCTGGGCTCTGCCTGTCGTGTGTGAGGAGCCGGGACTGCGGTGACGCTGATTGTTTAAGGCTGAAGTCTGTCCTCCCCTGACGGCCCCAGACCTGCACCTTGCAGCGAGGCGCACTGGATGGTGATTGGAGGAGCCAGGCCATGGGCACTGAGTCCAGCTGTGTCACCAGACTGAGAACTCATAGCAACAGGAGGAGGCCATTCAGCCCCTCAAGCCTGCTCCATCATTCTATTAAATCATGGCATCCCTCGATGCCCTTACCCAACACAAATCTATCCATCTCTGGAAAGCTCCAATTGTCCCCCAGCCTTTTGGGGGAGAGAGTCCCAGAT
>NC_141012.1:2205002-2212379 GCF_052327205.1 Somniosus microcephalus
GTACAGTTTTCCAACATTCTGTAGGTGTCAATCGATTTGACATTTGTTGGGTACATACAATATTACTTTTAAACAATATTAATTTTAAACAGTCTTTGTACTTCATTTGGTACGTTCAATATTAATTTTAAACAGTCTTAATTTTAAACAGTCCTCAGGTTGTGACATGTTGTTACATATTTGGCCCCAAGGTATGGTCTGTCTCCTTCTCCTAGGACTAATCTCAATTTTGACAGATCATCCAATTCCTTGAAATCTGGGGTTGTTTGGCTTAGCTTGTTGAATAATATGTTTCTTGATGTGTTGAATTTTTCGCATTTTAGGAGGAAATGCATTTCTGTTTCAACCTCGCCAGCCAGACATTGATCGCATATTCTATTCTCTCTAGGCTGCCAGGATTTCTTGTATCTGCCTTTTTCAATTTCCAGTTGGTGGTCGCTTAGTCTGTACCTGGTGAGGGTCTGTCTCTGTTTTGTGTCTCTGATGGTCGTGAGGTAGTCTGCCAGTTTATATTCTCTTTTTAGGGCCCGGTAACATTCTAATCTGCTTTGGCTTTCGGTTATTTTGTTCCAATGTTCCAGGTAGGTTTCTTTGCATTTTTTAATGATTTGGTTCACTCGGATTGGTGTTTGGACGGCTGTGTTGGTCTGGGGCTGGTCAGGGTCCGGCTGAGTACTTAGTTTCCGTAGCAGCTGACTCAGGGGACTCTTTTCTGGGTTTAGCTCTTGGGTCTGAAAGGCTTTGAAATGAAGGGTGTCTGGGGAGCTAGATTTGAGGTGATTTAGGAAGTTTAGTGCTCGTTTTTGGATGTTTATTATCAGTGGGTATCTGCCTAGTTCGGCTCTGCATGCATTTGTTGGCGTTTTTCTTTGGGTGCGAAGGATGCTTCGGCAGAATTCTGCATGTAGGGCTTCTATTGTATGTTTTTCCCATTTAGTGTAGCTTTGGTGATTTAGCGGGCCCCATACTTCACTACCGTACAGTGCAATGGGCAGGATTATGCTGTCAAATATTTTGAGCCAGATTTTGATTGGGATTTGGATGTTGTAGAATTTTCTTTTTATTGCATATAGGGCTCTTCGGGCTTTTTCTTTTAGTGCATTCACTGCTATGCTGAAGCTCCCTGATGCTGTAATAGTTAGACCAAGGTAGGTGTAGCTCATAGTGTGTCCTATAGTGATATCACTGAGGGTAAACTGGTATTTGTTTTCCTGACATCTGGGCCTTTTTTGAAAAATCATGATGTTGGTTTTCTTTAGATTTACTGTACTCTCCAGGTACAGACTAAGCGACCACCAACTGGAAATTGAAAAAGGCAGATACAAGAAATCCTGGCAGCCTAGAGAGAATAGAATATGCGATCAATGTCTGGCCGGCGAGGTTGAAACAGAAATGCATTTCCTCCTAAAATGCGAAAAATTCAACACATTAAGAAACATATTATTCAACAAGCTAAGCCAAACAACCCCAGATTTCAAGGAATTGGATGACCTGTCAAAATTGAGATTAGTCCTGGGAGAAGGAGACAGACCATACCTTGGGGCCAAATATGTAACAACATGTCACAACCTGAGGACTGTTTAAAATTAAGACTGTTTAAAATTAATATTGAACGTACCAAATGAAGTACAAAGACTGTTTAAAATTAATATTGTTTAAAAGTAATATTGTATGTACCCAACAAATGTCAAATCGATTGACACCTACAGAATGTTGGAAAACTGTACCTTTTTGCTATGTAAGCTTTGGCAATATGGTTCTCTGTAAACTTTCATGCCAATAAAGCATTTGAATTGGAATTGGAGAGACAGAGAGAGAGACAGAGAGAGAGAGAGAGAGAGAGACAGAGAGAGAGAGAGAGAGAGACACAGAGAGAGAGAGACACAGAGAGAGAGAGACAGAGAGAGAGAGACAGAGAGAGAGAGAGAGACACAGAGAGAGAGAGACACACACACAGAGAGAGAGAGAGACACAGAGAGAGAGAGAGGACAGAGAGAGACAGAGAGAGAGAGACAGAGACAGACAGAGAGATTGAGAGAGACAGAGAGAGAGAGAGACACACACAGAGAGAGAGAGAGACACAGAGAGAGAGAGGACAGAGAGAGAGAGAGACAGAAAGAGAGAGACACACAGACAGAGACAGAGAGAGAGAGACAGAGACCGAGAGACTGAGAGACACAGAGAGAGAGAGAGAGAAATGCATTTCCTCCTAAAATGCGAAAAATTCAACACATCAAGAAACATATTATTCAACAAGCTAAGCCAAACAACCCCAGATTTCAAGGAATTGGATGATCTGTCAAAATTGAGATTAGTCCTAGGAGAAGGAGACAAACCATACCTTGGGGCCAAATATGTAACAACATGTCACAACCTGAGGACTGTTTAAAATTAAGACTGTTTAAAATTAATATTGAACGTACCAAATGAAGTACAAAGACTGTTTAAAATTAATATTGTTTAAAAGTAATATTGTATGTACCCAACAAATGTCAAATCGATTGACACCTACAGAATGTTGGAAAACTGTACCTTTTTGCTATGTAAGCTTTGGCAATATGGTTCTCTGTAAACTTTCATGCCAATAAAGCATTTTAATTGGAATTGGAATTGGAATTGGAGAGAGAGAGAGACACATACAGAGAGAGAGAGAGCACAACGTCTTGAGTAAAAGCCAAATTGGATTCCTACCAAACTATAGAACATCAGATCATATCTTCACCCTGCAGACCCTAATTGACAAACATGTTCATCAAAACAAAAGCAAAATTTTTGCCTGCTTTATAGATTTCCAGAAGGCTTTCGATTCCATCTGGCACGACGGTCTATTCTTGAAACTTATTGAAAGTGGTGTAGGGGGAAAAACATATGATGTAATTAAATCAATGTATACAAACAATAAATGTGCAGTTAAAATTGGAGACAAACGAACAAAATACTTCCCACAGGGGCGTGGGGTGACGCAGGGCTCGCCCATCTCACCGACACTCTTTAATATTTACATAAATGGATTGGCAAAACTACTTGAACAATCTACAACACCCGGCCTCACCCTATATGAATCCAAGGTTAAATTCCTCCTCTATGCAGATGACCTGGTTCTGCTGTCACCAACTAAGGAGGGTCTACAGCAGAACCTGGATCTGCTAGAGTCATTCTGTCAGACCTGGGCCCTGACAATAAACCCCCAAAAAACCAAAGTCCTTGTGTACCAGCAAAGATCCAGACATCAGGGACCCAGAATAAATTTCACACTAGGAACAACTAAAATTGAACAAACCACTAACTACACATACTTGGGCTTAAAAATCAGCTCTACGGGAAATTTTCATCTGGCTGTGAATGAACTGAAAGAGAAAGCTAGAAGGGCTTTCTATGCCATTAAAAAATCAATCCAAATAGAAATCCCAATTAGCATTTGGCTCAAAATTTTTAAATCAGTAATTGAACCAATTGCACTCTATAGCAGTGAGGTGTGGGGACCGCTAACACAACAAGAATTTGCAAAATGGGACAAACACCCAATTGAGATACTACATGCAGAATTCTGTAAAAGTATCCTCCGGACTCAAAGGAAAACTGTAAACAATGCATGCAGGGCAGAACTAGGCCAATATCCATTAATAATTACTATCCAAAAAAGAGCCACCAAATTTTGGAAACATCTAAAAATGAGCAACCCCCACTGCTATCATTACGAAGCCCTGAAATGCCAAGAGAGGACCATAAAGAAGAATACCCTCAGTCAACTAGTCCTGGGACTCAGTGAAGTAACTACTAACACTACTAACAATAACCAGCCCCAGGACAGTGACATCGTAGCACAGAGAATTCGACCCAACACGATTGTCACTAAGCAAAAGGAAAAATATCTGTCATATTGGGCAGAAACAACAAAAACCCAAAACAAACTCATTTGCTACTTGGCCCTAAACAGACAATACAACATGGGTGAATACCTGACCATGGTAAAGGATAGCAAACTGAGAAAAACCTTGACAAGGTACAGACTTAGTGAACATAGCCTGGCCATCAAAAAAGGCAGACACAGACAGATCCGGCTGCCAAGAGAGGACAGGATATGCTCTCACTGCAGTCAGGGAGTGGTGGAGACAGAGAGGCACTTCCTCACAGCTTGTGGAAAATATCAGGGCATCAGGGAAAATTTCTACCAAAAATATGCCCTGAATTCAAGAAATCTGAATGACGACCAAAAACTCCCATACCTACTAGGGAACAGAGAAATTGTGTAACCTTAGCGGCACACTATGTTACAGCTTGCCATAAACAGAGGGACAACCATTAAACCTAAGAAAAGAGTATATACAAATTATACGAATGTATATTTATACACTCAGGGATATATCTGTTTATACACTGTATGGATAGATCTGCGTTTATGTGTTCAACCATAAATGTTTTTCGATGCTTTGGCAACATAAGATGTACCTTATCATGCCAATAAAGCGATTTGAATTGATTGAATTGAATTGAGAGACAGAGAGAGAGAGAGAGACACAGAGAGAGTCAAAATTGTTTTTTACCCAACGAGGGTCAAAATTGTTTGACACCTACAGAATGTTGGAAACCTGTACTTTTTGTTATGTAAGCTTTGGCAATATGGTTCCCTGTAAACTTTCATGCCAATAAAGCATTTGAATTGAATTGAATTGAATTGAGAGAGAGAGAGAGACACACACAGAGAGACACACAGAGAGAGACACACAGACAGACCCGAAACCCTCGATTAGATTCCAGCCTGGAACTCACTCCCGGATATCTGTTATGCTGTATAGAAACCCCCCTAACCCCTCGATTAGATTTTCTCAATAGGCTTCACTTCATGAAGTCTCTGGAGGATACAGCGGTGGATCAAATTGAGATTGCCCTGTCTTATCTAGACAAGCCGATATGAGACAGAGATGAAGGTTGCAGGGAATATCCTGGCTTTCTGTTATTGGGGTTGGTCTGCTGTTGCAGTGATTGTACTGACTGTCGGAGGGGCAGTACTGAGGGAGCGCCACACTGTCGGAGGGGCAGTACTGAGGGAGCGCTGCACTGTCGGAGGGGCAGTACTGAGGGAGCGCCACACTGTCGGAGGGGCAGTACTGAGGGAGCGCTGCACTGTCGGAGGGGCGGTACTGAGGGAGCGCTGCACTGTCGGAGGGGCAGTACTGAGGGAGCGCCACACTGTCGGAGGGGCAGTACTGAGGGAGCGCTGCACTGTCGGAGGGGCAGTACTGAGGGAGTGCTGCACTGTCGGAGGGGCAGTACTGAGGGAGCGCTGCACTGTCGGAGGGGCAGTACTGAGGGAGCGCTGCACTGTCGGAGGGGCGGTACTGAGGGAGCGCTGCACTGTCGGAGGGGCAGTACTGAGGGAGCGCCGCACTGTCGGAGGGGCAGTACTGAGGGAGCGCTGCACTGTCGGAGGGGCAGTACTGAGGGAGTGCTGCACTGTCGGAGGGGCAGTACTGAGGGAGCGCTGCACTGTCGGAGGGGCAGTACTGAGGGAGTGCTGCATTGTCGGAGGGGCAGTACTGAGGGAGCGCTGCACTGTCGGAAGGGCAGTACTGAGGGAGTGCTGCATTGTCGGAGGGGCAGTACTGAGGGAGTGCTGCACTGTCGGAGGGGCAGTACTGAGGGAGTGCTGCACTGTCGGAGGGGCAGTACTGAGGGAGTGCCACACTGTTGGAGGTGCGCCTTTTGGATGAAATGTTAAACTGAGGCCCCGTCTGCCCCCTCGGGTGGGTGTAAAATATCCCACTGCCACTATTTGAAGTACTTCACACTCCTGCTGTGGCAGAGCACAGTACGAAGCAGGTGCCAATGCGCAGAGTTTGGCGTGTGTGGGTGAGAAGTGGCAGAGTGACAGTGTTAGTGTAAACGTTTATTGATGTGCAATTGTGCTGAGTTAAATGGGTGAGATGTTCTTTGATATACAACTATTCCTGTGAGCCTGCTCAGAGTTCAAGGCTCCATGTTATTTATTAACTCCTGTCCTAGTACAGAGCTGATTGCAGTGTCTGTAGGGTGTCAGTAACCTTATTCCAGATGGATGGGGTCAAAACCTGGCCAGGAGGGGGAGGGAGGAGATGAGGAATACTTCCTGTTCAAGATCAACTCCTGATCCATATTTGCTTCATAGAGTAGAGTCATAGAGTCAGAACGGCACAGGAGGAGGCCATTCGGCCCATCGAGTCCGTGCCGGCTCACTGTAGAGCAATCCAGTCAGTCCCATTCCCCCGCTCTATCCCCGTAGCCCTGCAAGTTTATTTCCCTCAAGTGCCTATCCAGTCTCCCCTTGAAAACATTGAGTGTCTCCGCTTCCACCACTTCCGTCGGCAGCGAGTTCCAGGTCCTCACCACTCGCTGTGTAAAAAAGATTCTTCCCCACATCCCCCCCTGTATCTCTTGCCCAAAACCTTAAATCTGTGTCCCCTAGTCCTTGTACCATCTACTAGTGGGAACAGCCTTTCCCCGTCTAGCCTATCCAAACCCGTCATAATCTTGAACACCTCGATCAAATCTCCCCTCAACCTCCATTGCTCCAAGGAGAACAACCCCAGCTTCTCCAACCTAACCTTGTAGCGAAAATCCCTCATCGCTGGAACCATTCTGGTAAATCTCCTCTGCACCCTCTCAAGGACCTTCACATCCTTCCTAAAGTGTGGTGACCAGAACTGGATGCAATACTCTAGTTGTGGCCTAACCAGAGATTTGTAAAGGTTCAGCTTAACTTCTCTACTTTTGTACTCAATACCTCTATTTATGAAGCCCAAGATCCCATATGCTTTGCTAACCACTCTCTCAATATGTCCTGCCACCTTCAGGGACCTATGCACATGAATTCAATTAGATTAGTCAAACATGATCTGCCTTTTACAAATCCGTGTTGGCTCCCCTTAATTAACTTAAACCTCTCCAAGTGCCTGTTAATTTTTTCCCTGATTATTGTTTCTAAAACTTTACCCACCACTGATGTTAAACTGACCGGCCTGTAGTTACAAGGATTGTCCATACACCCTTTCTTGAACAAAGGTGTCACATATTTTCCACTTTCCAATCCTCTGGCACCTCCCCCGTATCTAGGGAAGAAAATGGCAAGCCCTTCTGCTATCTCCACCCCTCTTCTCTTAGCAACCTGGGATGCAAGTCATCTGGACCAGGCGACTTATCCACTCTAAGCATATCTAGCCTTTCCAGTACATCCTGCCTATCAATTTTCACCCCATCCATTACCTCTACCATCTCCGCTTCTACCGATATTTTGTCAGCATCCACCTCCTTAGTAAACACCGATACAAAGTACTCATTGAGTATTCTAGCCTTGCCCTGCGCCTCTAAGCATATATCACCTTCTTTGTCTCCAATAGGCCC